>NC_092067.1:27814865-27929865 GCF_039877785.1 Chaetodon trifascialis
ATCATCACAGAAATGATTGGATGGACTTAAAAATCAAAAGAATGGCATTAGCTACGTGACGATACGTGACGAAGGCTGTGCCTCCATTTCAACCTTTATCTGAAACACGGGCCCCATACTGTATGAATAGTGTTGCTTTCATCAACGAAAATTCTGACTGAATATCGTGACCAAAACTAGACGGAAATGCTGGTCATGTGACGATAACCATAATTACATATATAACGCAATATTGTTTGACGAATAAAAACAAGACTAAATGTCCATCCATCCATTATCTATACCGCCTATCCCTTTCGGGGTTGCGGGGGGCTGGAGCCTATCCCAGCTACAATGGGCGAGAGGCGGGGTACACCCTGAGCCGGTCGCCAGCCGAATGCAGGGCCACATGTAAGGACAAACAAACATTCACGCTCACACTCACACCTACGGACAATTTAGAGTCATCAATTAACCTAATGAGCATGTTTCTGGTCTGTGGGAGGAAGCCGGAGAGAACCACGCATGCACAGGAACAACATGCAAACTTCACACAGAAAGGCCCCGCCCGACCCAGGAATCGAACTGGCAGCCTTCTTGCTGTGAGGCATGCGCACTACCTGCTGTGCCACCGTGCAGCCCAATGTTAAAGTCATTAATGTTAAAGGACGTTTTGCAAAGAAAAGGTGGACGCTCACGTTGAATGCTGTTATTCCTCCACAGCGTCCAATCAGCATCAAACTCACAGAGTTGTCTTTATGAATCCTAAACCTCTGAAGCCTAAGTGTTCATCTTTAAACATCTTTAACCCCGCCCACCACCACCAGCTGCTTTTTTTCAGCAGACCTTCATCAAAGTGGTAAAAAAGCAGAGCGCAGTTAAAGTTGTGATTTTACACCTCCTGAACGTGACGAGTCAAACAGCTCGTGCAGATCTGAGATCAGTGCGAGTGAAAGTGATGAAAATAAACATGCAGATTTCCTGCATTAGCATTTCTCTGCACATTAATGACTCTCAATGAAGTATACAGATCAGATCAGACGTGTCTGCCTGAATATTCATGACTGCCGCTCACCGGGGCCCCCAGGGGCCACGGGCCTGCCCATATCTGCTCACACAGAGATACTGAAGAAAAACAACGGTCTCTTCTGTTGACTTGCACTTTGACAGCAGCAAACACACGTCAGCTTCATTCATTTGACTTCAGCCAAAGTTTCTTTAGGTCTGTATCAAAATGTTCTCACTTTACTCCCACAGTTTGAATTTTACATCGATTTGGTTACTCAATTTCAATTTGGCAGAAAAAAAAAAAAAATGTAGGGAGTTTCACGTGGATTTCGTGAGTTTTATCCAGCTGGATCACTCTTGGTTTTCGTCCTGTCTTTTGCGCTTGTCTGAGTTTGGAGGTCTTTCACCCAGAAACTCTGACACTCCGACAGCAGACTGATGACCTGAAGAGGACGAACGACATCCTGGAATCTGTTTCTCTGGAAAAGCGAGAGTCGATGCTAACACTCCTGCTTTCTCACAGTCTGCAGGTCAGACAGGAGCAGCTTCCTGTTGGGGGCCTTCCCATCCATCACACAGGAAGTACCGACCCCCAAGGTGTTTCACATGTGCAGAGGACGTCCCTCAGGGCTCCACGCCATGTTATTACAACACTCAAAGTGTGACACGTCCTCCTCGCTCCTCCCCAACATTACAGCGCCACCGTGACATCACCGGTCCCGCCCCGCTCCTGATGGACGACGAGCAGGGAGCGAGTCTTCGTCAGATTTATGTTTGGCAGACATCACAAATGTAAACAGCGAAGGAACAGAAGGACGAAGTGAGCAGAGACCCAGAGGACGCTGACCTGCAGTCAGCCCTGGACCCACTTCCTGTCAGCGATGGAACCATGAGAGGAGGAAACACAGAGCAGAGAGCAGCCACACTCAGCATCACCTGGAGATCAGCTGACCAACACACCAGGTGTCAGTGGTGATGTCATGGTGACATGAACACTCTTAGGCTTTGTGTTTCTATTGATAACCTGGAACTGTGATTACTGTCTTTCCAGAAGACAGAGAGGACCTCATGTCCTGGTCTGGAGCAACCCTTTGGCAGACCTGTCGACCTCCCGGCTCTCCTGAGACTCTCCCATGTTTCATTGCGCGATTACATCACATCATCAGGAAATAAAATCAGCACATTATAAAAAACAGCAGTGTTGTGGAAAACTTCAGCGTGTGCGACGTTGACCAATCACATTTCATATTTGATCAGATTCATTTGTGTCATGTTTCAGTGCAGAACAATAAGCAGTGAGAAGACGAGTAAAGAAGGCGTCGTGAGTAATCTCCTTCCTGTGGTCTGACAGCGCTGGTCAGGGCGACTCGCCGCTGGTCATGACTGAAGACAGGAAGTGGCTGAACTGTGGAGGCCGGTGTCTCTGGTCTGTTGGGGAGGAGAGCAGCGAGTTCCCACGCATCAAAGACGACTTCTCTGGGACTTAAAATGATGATTTGAGGTCGACTCTGAAAGGAGGCAAAGCGGTGATGAAGAGTCTTTGCTCACTGGTTGAGATAACGGTGGCGGGGGCTGGTAGGGCCGCCGGCGGGGGCCGCCACAGCAAAGACTGTGACGTCCAGGCCTGGTCTGCTGTTTCACAAACAGGGGACGAGTCTGTCTTCCAGCATGCAATGACACGAAAGCATCACAGCTTCAGCTTCAGCTTCATCTTCAGCTTCAGCTTCTGAATCACTGAGCTCTTGGATCTGATCCAAACATCTCATCTGCACTTTGATGCATTTTACAAGTGATTTTAAAGTGCCTTTGGTCTTTTTGGAGATTTCTACCTCAACTTTCCTGTCAGGAGGTTTCTGGTTGGATGTCACCCTTTTTCAAGGTTCACAAGGATTTTGGGTGCTTCTGCAGAATTTTCAGGGATTTCCCTCTTTTTGTTTTGTCTTTGAGCTGATTGGTTTGTCTGGTTTTGCTGTTTTCTATTGAAGGGTTGCCACACATCATCTTTTGCTGTACTTCCTGTATTTTCCCGCCTTTGTAATTGTCCCTCATTTGTTTTCACCTGTTTTCACCTGTCACCTCATTCATCCTGCCCTCTGGGTTCCATCCTTTGTTCCACGCTGACTTTCTTACATTCAGGGTTAAAGTACAAACTCCTCATCAGGTTTGAATCTGTTGGGTTTTACCTGAATCCTGCAACATTTACTACAACTTGTTTTGCCACATTTGTCAAAATTTTAGTTCCATTTTCAAATCTATGGCCAAATGTTTGTTTGTGGTAATTTGGTTTGTCCCTCTGCTGTGGTTCTTTTGATGAGTTATTTTCAGGTTTTTACCCAAATCTTCCTGTTAGCTTTGTGATATGAGAAATCCTGAGGTTTTTAATTAAATCTTGGTGATTTTTCCATTTGTTCATTTTCATAAGCTTGTGGCAGAACTGTTCACCTGGTGGGTTTGAGCTCGACGCAGCAGAACAAATGAACAGATGAACAAATGAACCGGTGAGTTCAGACAATGACAGATACTTTAGACCCAGTGATGACCTTAAAGCAGTCGTGTTTTATTGTTTAAAAACCAAAGAGCTCTAATTGTTCGACGTGAAAACACCTTCTTTGCAGCACGCTGCAGCTTTAATGAATTCATCAATGTAGACTTTCTTCATCACCATCTGATTATGAAACGCTTCATTAGGATGTGATGTAATCAAAAACAAACAGCGATAAAACAACAACATTAAGCCGCAAGACAACAAGAGACCAACAGAATGTGATTCCATGTAAACCGCGAGTTAATTAACAAACTGTTAATTGAAAACAAGGTTTCTAATAGTGAAATTAGCAGCAAAAACAGCTTTTTTCCCGCCTGCCTATGAATAATGCACAATCAGTTGTTCCTATTAGTGATTCTTCTCATCTGGAGTTAATTTCATTATGTAAATGAGCTCCAGGCCTCGTCGAACCTCCACTTTGATCCGTCCTAATTGTCCCGATCATCAAAGACGGAGTCGCTGCTCGCTGGGAATAAATCTCCACTCCCTCTTCTTCTGCTCTCCTGGAATCATATGCAAATACAGCGAGGTGATGACAGTTTGATGTGTCGGTACGTTGAGCTGGATGCATATTCAGATTCATGTCACAGTGTGGAGTTACTCATGCAGAGCGGCTGATTTCAGATCTGTTCTTCATTGTGACGTGTTCACGTGTGTCCTGTTCAGCACACTTTTCTGGTTTCTCAGCTGTGTTGTGATTAAAAATACACTCCCCACCAATCACATCACTGCTTGCTCTGAAACAGCTGAGCCAATCACAGTGAAGCATGATGACAAACAGCTCAAATGGTCAACAAAGCCGTCGCTCATCACGCAGACGCAGCGGGAGCCTTCATGAAACCTGCTGGTTGCTGGTTTGGCCGTTGAACATTTTCCTCTCAGCAGACGCTGCGCGATTTCGATAAAAGCAGGAAAGAAAGATAACGTAGTGACAGAGTGACAGCGGTATGAAGATTACAACTGCTTTTCTCTGCTGTGTTGGCTGCAGTGGCCTCTGTGGCGGGGGTCCTGGTCTGGGGTCCTGGTCTGGGGTCCTGGTCTGGGGTCCTGGTCTGGGGTCCTGGTCTGGTTAGCTAGCTGCCTGCACAGGCGCTTTCGGAGCTTCTCACCTCCAACAGTAAAGCAGCAATAATGAAAATCTAAACAGCTGGTTTCTCGCCTCAGAAACTGTCACAGATGAATTTCGTGATGATACGAACAACCTAAAAACTTTGCATTGTGGGACGCGGTAGCAGAGGAGCACTGATCTGATGCTGAATGGAGATTCTTGCAGAATCAGTACGAATCAGTTTGCTTTGGCCGATCACTACGTACTGCTGGTATGGCAGCTGGTTTGAATACAGCCAATGGAGAAGCTGCTCAGGTGCCCCCATGTTACCTTAACGAGCATCGCTTTGTGGACGCTGCAGGACCACGTCTGGTCTCACAACGCTCCTCTGAATCGGTTCATGACAGAAACACTGAGGATCAGAGTAAAGTAACATAAACTGGAAATACTCAGTAACTCATCCCAGTTACAGTACTGGGGTGTGTGTGTGTGTGTGTGTGTGTGTGTGTGTGTGTGTGTGTGTGTGTGTGTGTGTGTGTGTGTGTGTGTTTTCTGTTTGTGTGTTTCCTGTGGTGTCAGATGTCTTTTCCAGCTGAGCGTCAGACTCTCGGGGGGAACACTGCCCCAATTTCCTAATCTGATTTCGAAGCAGCTCGTCTGTCTGGATGCTTTCGCTTTTAATTTCACCGTTTGTGAGTGAAAGCAGAAAACAGTCGAGTGCTGCGAGGAAAAACAAAATGAAAAAGGTATTTTTATGCACAGAAAGAAACCGAGCAAACCTGGAAACCCCAACAGACGACTTTCATGATTATTTCATATTTCATCTGTTTTTATTTGTTTGCTGAAATTTTTGTTTGTCTCAAGATTAAAACCTTGTATCTCCACAATGTGAAGTTTCCAGGAAACAATAAAAAAAGAAAAAAGTTTGGGATACCTCTGTTTACTATCAAATAAAATTAAAATACGGCTGCATGGTATCAATACAGTATGTGATGTTATTGTTCATACAGCAAAGTGTTTCACAAACTAAAACCATAAAAGTCAAAAAGGGAATTTTAGAAAGTAAAAATAAGAAATCATCCATAAATGTGTCGCATCACTCTCCATAAGTACACAACATGGCCAAAAGTATGTGTTCAGGTATAGATACCTGAACACGTAGTTAATACAGCATGTTGGCCCAAAGGGTGTCCACATATTTTTAGCCATATATCAATATACACACAGGCTACGCTTGGCTCAGTGATCAATACATAATCAATACGTCACATCCCATAACTACGCAAATATAAAACGTGTGTGTGTGCATGTGTGTGTGTGACATATCTCTGCTTGTCTCTGGCTGAGCAGATTTTCCCATCATGCCCCTGTTTATTTTGGCTCTTGATGACATCATCAGGTGAATGCTGGCAGCAGATTGTTTTTTTACCTTTTAAATCGGGTATTAGTATAAAAATAAAAGCCTCTTACAGCCTCAAATGAAAATCCTGTGAGTGTTTGAGCTGCAGCCAGCAGACTGTTCAGGTATCAGTTCAGTTTCAACCCCACAGGCCATGATGATGACGATGATGACGAGGATGATGATGATGAAACCCCACCACCCTCCTGTTTGGACACACAGCTTGTTGGCTCACTAATTAATTAAAGAGATGAATATTTGAGTTTACGTGGGAGCCGAGCGGGACGCTGCGGGCGGCGTTTGGCTTTTGTTGTGACGGTTTTCAGCGCGGATGTGCGGACGGAGATAAATCCTGATTCTTTATCCACTTGGACAAATATATCAAATGTATCAGAGAGCAGGTTTGTGAGGTGAGCTCACGTAGAGCAGCTTAAAGCATGAAATCCACTGTGAGTGGGCAGCACTCTGCAGCATGTGAAGGTATAAATAGTCCTCGCAGTGGAAGTGGACTGCAGGCGGGCGAGCAGGCAGGCGGGCGAGGCCGCATTAGAAGCATATTAAGTGCAGTGGAAGCAGATAAGCTCCAACAGATGTGTTTGGGTGTTGACATTGTTTGTATTTGCAATCTGATAGATCAAAATGTTTCACTCCACTAATAGGCTTTTAGTTTTGTACATTTTGGATTTACGCCCCCCCCACCGAGTTTGGATGTAAAGCCACTCACTGAACTCATTTTAAAGGACCACGCTGCTGTTTTGTCCATATCACAAACCTCAGATCCTCAAAAACAACGAAAGGGAACCAAACTGAATATCTTCTTCTCTGACTGTTTTCAATTTTGTTTTGCCAAAATAAAACATTCTATAACTTTATTCTGTTTGATTTCCACAAAAACAGACCTTAAAACCAGACCTCAACCTGCAAAGTTCAGCCATCAAGGCATCACTATGACTATCAATATTTTCAAATGGATTTCAATTTTTGTAGTGAACTTTTAGCAAAATCATGTTTCAGACTCACTCAGATCCAAATTTCAAGTCCAAAGGAAATGTGACACAGCTGATGTTCGTCCTCACAACCGTCCATGTCCTCTGCAGGAAAAGATAAACCAGCGTGGACCACCACCTCCTTCAGCAGCACATCCGGCCCCAGACAGGAATCCTGTTTGTGGGGAGTAATGTGCTGCTTTTACAGGGCGTTATCTCAAAGAAATGACTCCCTTCAACAGTTTGTCATCCAAATGACACTTATCTCACATCTGTGCTTGCTCTGACAGGAATAAGACCAGTGATATGTGGTGATGGTGGTGATGGTGGCTCTGTACAAGCGGAGTCTGGCTTTCAGTCTGGCCTTCAAACTGTGAATGGGTTTAAATGTCATCGACCAAACTGGTGCTAAAAGACTGAAGAAACTGGACTCTGCTGGCTGTTCCTGAGATCCTGTTCAGGACTAAAGGTGTCCTGGTTTTTACAGTCACGAGGCTGCAGAACCAGAAACATCTTTTAATCCCTTAAGACCTTTTCTTAACATCAGAACAGTTAGATTTTTCCATTTTCACCTGATGTGACATTTATTTGTCTTTTTTCAGTCTTATTTTAGTGTTTGGGGGTTTATTTTGGATGTGATTCACTTGATTTCATGATGTTGCAGATTTGTTTGAACTTGGATTGGCCTTTGTGAAGCTTGTGGTAACGCTGGTGGAAGGTGCTGAATAAACACATTTTCTGAGTATTAAGTCTGAAGCAGCGATTTCTGAGTCAGTGATGAACTGAGAGCTCTGAATGAATCTGCTTTGTGATGGACGCAGGCTGCTGATCCCTCTGAGTGTTTGTGTCACTGTCCAAACTGTTCTGACCTTTGACCTCTGTAGGCCTGATGGCTGGCATCTGGAGACTCAGATCAACTGTGAGGTTGAAGTACAGACAGGAAGCTGAACACCTCTCAGATGTCAACAGTCACAGAAACCAACAAACAGCTCCAATAACGAGCAGAAGGACATTAAAATCACAGCAGTCCTTCGGCTCCACAGTCCAGGGTCAACATGAGTGATTCACATGTTAAAGTGATGCAGAAATACTTTCAAGTACCAGTTTACAGTGACTAGATTTCAGTTCAGTTCATTTGATTTTAAATTACAAACATCCACAATTTTTAGTTTTACCATGAAGCCAATAAATGAAAAGCTGAAATTTCCCTCAGTGTTGTCAGAAAGTAAGATAAGATAAGATAAGATAAGATAAGATAGACTTTATTTATCCCACAGTGGGGGAAATTCATGTTACCTGTCATGGTCTCTGTTTTGGTTCTGGTGCTTTGACTAATCCTTACCTTTTTCCCCTCTGCCTCAGCAGGCTCGGTGCAGGGAGGCGGGGCCGCCGGCTCGGGGGTGGGGCGCACGAGCCGCACCTGCAGCTCATGGGCAATCAGCCGGCTTCATACGCTTCGCTCACGCTCACTCCTGTGCCAGACCGTTCCTCGGTCCAGCCGTGTCTCTCGTGTCGCCCTCCTGCCTTCCTTATCTCCACTGTGTGTATTGAACATGTTTTTGTACTCTGCCAGTTTTTGTATTGACCGTGTTTTCTGTTGCAAGCGTGCGTAAGTCTTGCCTTTCCCTTTTGGAGTTTTTTCTGTTTAGTTTGTATCACTTTGAATTTCCCGTTGTGGTGATTTTTTGTTGTATTTGTATTTAAATAAACCACTGATTTGAGACTCTGCATTCTTGGGTTCAAGCCTTGATTTATCCTTCGTAACATCACAGCAGCAACAAGCCAGAGTGCAAGAAGACAAAGGAAAAAATCAATGAATAAATATATATATATATATATACACACACGTGTGTGTGTGTGTGTGTGTGTGTGTGTGTGTGTGTGTATTGCACAAATGTTATATACCCTATAGTAATTTACAATATATACAACACACACACTTACATAATTTTAAAAAATGACGATTGCGCATGAAAACAGAGGAAAAATGTGAGTTGTGATCAGGTTTTCAGTACAACTTGCATTTGAGTGGATGTTATTGTGCACTGTTTTACAGTCTGATGGCTGTGGGCAGGAATGACCTGCCGTCGCTCCTTCCTGCACTGGGGATGTAAAAGTCTGGTGCTGGGGGAGCTGCTCAGGGTGGTGCAGGGGGTGGGAGGAGTTGTCCATGATGGACGTCAGCTTGGCTAACATCCTTCTGTCCTCCACCTCCTCGATGGAGTCCAGTGGGCAGCCCAGGACAGAGCTGGCTCTCTTAACCAGTTTGTTCAGTCTCTTCCTGTCTCTGTCCATGCTGCCCCCTCCCCAGCACACTATGGCATAAAACACTGGAGAGGCCACCACAGTGTCATAGAAAGTCCGCAGTAGAGCCCTGCACACACCAAAGGACTTCAGCAGGTGTAGGCGAGTCTGGTCCGTCCTGTACAGGGCGTCAGTATTGTCTGTCCAGTCCAGTTTATTGTTGAGGTGAACACCCAGGTACTTAAATGAGTCCACCATGTCAATGTCCGAGCCCTGGATGTTCACCGGTGTGTGAGGGAAAGGTTTCCTTTGTTGTGGAAATTCTCTGCTGCTGGTGAAGAATGAAATAGAGACTTCTGCCAGCCGACAAGGTTTTTATTTTCTTTGCAAAGATAAGATAAGATAAGATAAGATAAGATAAGATAAGATAAGATAAGATAAGATAAGATAAGATAAGATACACCTTTATTAGTCCCACAGTGGGAAAATTTCAGGTATTACAGCAGCAAAAGTGGATAGCAAACATAGAGGGCACCAGTAAAAAGAACGTTAAATATCAAACCAAACAATATAAACAATATAAACAAGGAATAATGAAATTTGAGCAAACAATACTGATATTGCACATCGATATGAACATTGCACATTGATATGACTGATGTGATTGCACATTGATATGACTGATGTGATTGCACATTGATAGGATTGTACATTGATATGAATATGAACAATCAGAACTGATATTGCACATTGAATGATAGTACTCCTGACTGGAGTATTGATAGTGAATAGGTTCCTATATTGCACATAGGAATTGATATATTGCACCTTAAATTGAAATTCACCTGAGCATATATCTTCACAGTATGAATGAACACAGTTAATGTGTATTATAGTGCAGTCATATTGAAAGTCTTGTGAGTGTGTGGTCTACTGGGACACTGCTGGTTGTAAAGTCTGACTGCTGCAGGAAAGAAGGACCTGCGATAGCGTTCCTTCACACACTTTGGGTGAAGCAGTCTCTCGCTGAAGGAGCTCTCCAGTGCTGTTAAAGTGTCCTGCAGGGGGTGGGAGTCATTCTCGATCATGGATGACAGCTTAGCCATCATCCTCCTCTGTCCTACCACCTCCACTGAGTCGAGGGGGCATCCAGGACAGAGCTGGCCTTCTTGATCAGTTTGTCAAGTCTCTTCCTGTCAGCTGTCAAGATGCTGCTCCCCCAGCAGACCACTCCATAGAAGATGGCTGATGCCACCACAGTGTCATTAAAGGTCTTCAGGAGTGTCCCCTGCACTCCAAATGACCTCAGCCTCCTGAGCAGATAAAGTCTGCTCTGGCCTTTCTTGTACAGTGCGGTTGTGTTGTGAGTCCAGTCCAGTTTATTGTTCAGGTGAACACCCAGGTACTTATAAGATGTCACCTTCTCAATGTCCGTTCCCTGGATGTTCACCAGTATCAGGGGGCACAGTGTTCGTCTGTGGAAATCCAGCACCAGTTCTTTGGTTTTCCCTGCATGATCTGGAGGCAGTTCCACTGGCACCAGTCCACGAAGTCCTGCGTCAGTTCTCTGTACTCTCTGTCGTCCCCATCTGTGATGAGGCCGACGATTGCAGAGTCATCAGAGAACTTCTGCAGGTGACAGGTGGGTGTGTTGTATGAGAAGTCTGCAGTGTAGAGGGTGAAGAGGAACGGAGCCAGGACCGTTCCCTGCGGTGCCCCCGTGCTGCAGACGACCAGGTCGGACACACAGTCCCGGGTCCTCACATACTCTGGATGGTTGGTGAGATAGTCCAGAATCCAGTGTGTGAGGTGATGGTTCACCCCGGTGTGCTTCAGCTTGTCCCTCAGAAGTGCAGGCTGAATGGTACTGAAAGCACTGGAGAAATCAAAAAACATGATTCTCACAGTACTCCGAGGTTTCTCCAGGTGAGAGAGAGTTCGGTGTTGGAGGAAGGTGACGGCGTCGTCCACCCCGATGCCAGGCTGGTAGGCAAACTGAAGTGGATCCAGCGATGGGCTCACCAAGGGGCGGAGATGAACAAGGACCAGCCGCTCCTGGGTCTTCATTAGGTGGGATGTTAGTGCCACCAGCCTGTGGCTGCTGAGGTCCTTGGGGTGCGGAGTCTTAGGCACCAGTACCACGCAGGATGTTTTCCATAGCTGTGGCACTCTCCCCAGCTTCAGGCTCAGATTGAACATGCGTTCAACAATCCCACACAGCTGATCTGCGCAGGACTTGAGGAGCCTGGAGCTGATGCCGTCTTGGCCTGCAGCCTTCCTCGTTTTGATCCTCCGGAGCTGGTTTCTCACCTGGGTTGTTGTGAGGGACAGGTTGGTGCAGGGGGGCTGTGGGCTGGAGAGTGTGGGTGGGGGGGTTAAGTTGATGAGGTGAGCAGCGGGGGGTGGCTGTGAGCCTAGTGTTGCAGAGGGGGAAAGGGGGGGGCTGCAGAATGGAGGACTGTGCTGGGGGAGGGGCAGATGACTGATCAAATCTGTTGAAGAATAAGTTCAGGTCATTCGCCCACTTTTGGTCCCCTGCAGCTTGAGAGTCAGGTTCCTTGTGGCCATAGATGGTTTTTAGACTCCACCAACAGAAAATGTCAATCATCACCCAAGCAAGAAAGACCCCAAGCATGGGGAAAGCTAAACATTTATAGCTTTGGAACGCCTCCCCTACCCAAAGGTGTGTATTCGCACCTTTTGGTCTACTGTAGGACTATCTAGGGGGTGGCTCACACTGGAGGCATCCTGCAGGACTTTGTATGTAGATGTTAAGAGGTCTAGACATCAGAATTTAAAACACAAAAGGACCTGATATCCTGGTGAGGAAATGGGAGGTGGAGTGTTGCAAGTAGATGAAGTACAAGGAACTGAAATTGCCATTACACCTTATAAGAAATTATCGTGTTGTCTGACTCAATGTTTTCCTTTCATGTAGCTCTAACTGTGTATTTGATATATCTCGTCTGTATTCTTCTTCCATGATCAGGATGAAAGCAACGTCATAAAACCATGAGGTAGTCGACTTTTTTGAGTTAATATATCTGCTGCAACCACATGTAGTTTTCTTCAGTCTCAGAGTAATCCAATGATGGCTGGGTGTACATCCATTGAGCAGACTGAATGGAGGCAAACTAAAAACCAGGTGTGTGAAGGTCAGCAGAGCCTCCTGTAGCACTACAATGCATTACAGCACACACAGGCTCTCGCCCTCCTCCTGGATTTAACTCCTTCTGTCTTCATTTTGCTTCTCAAAGAGATAAATGTGGGTGTTAGCATGTTAGCATCTACCAGATTAGCGCAAACATTTAGATTTTCCTCCATTTCCACGCCACTAAAGTCAAATGCAGCAGAAAGAAAGAAAAAAAATGGGGGGGGGGGGTTTAAAATGAAATCATTCTAACTGATGTTAGAATGAATGTTGGAATATGGACAGAAACACTGTCTGACTGGATAAGATAAGATAAGATAAGATAAGGTAAAGTAAGATAAGATAAGATAAGATAAGGCAAGGTAAGATAAGATAAGGCAAAGTAAGATAAGATAAGATACAATAAGATAAGATAAGGTAAGATAAGATAAGATACAATAAGATAAGATAAGGTAAGATAAGATAAGATACAATAAGATAAGATAAGGTAAGGTTACTTCAACTTCAAAGAACTTTGTTTATCTGTTAGGAACTTGATTTGTGCAGAGCATCAGTGCGTGTACAGTTCACGTAAGCAGAAACACAACACAATATACCACAATCAGTCCACAAATAGAATGATCAACCATCAATTAACAGTAAAAAGAGAGAAAAAGTAAAAAGAGAAGAAAATAAAGCCTGCAAGCACAATAAACACATATGAGGTAAAGCTTTATTGATCCCACGCTGGGTAAATGAAGTTGTTACAGACAGCAAGAATAAAAGGGAAATGTAGAAAAAGAACAAACAGACAAAAAAAGGACAGAAGAAAATCAAACATGTTTATGTACTTTATCTACAGAAAGAGTGGAAACGCAGCTCAGTGCACATGACTCACATATGGAGCTGTTCTGACGAGCTGCCAGTCATGATGCCATCTTGAAGTTATGAGTTATTAGAAACAGAGGAAGAGTCGGGACTCAAACCAGCAACCTCCCGATCACACAGTCTGACTGTACCGTGTGTTTATGGACGTCAGCTGTTTACCATCAGTGTGTGTTGGAACCTCCTGCAGCAGCAGGTTGTCATTGCAGAGGTGGCTCACCTGTTGTCGTTGTTATTGTTGTTATTGTTGTTGTTGTTGTTGTCATGGGAACGTGTGTGTGTGTTAACCTGCCTCACATGTTGGAGGTGAAGCTGCTCAATGATGTTAATCTCTTCCTCCAATTAAATGAAGCAGCCGAGCAAAAAGACTCCGGCATGATGTTAATGAGCAGCTCCTCCTCCTCCTCCTCCTCCTCCTCCTCCTCCTCCTCCTCCTCCACCTCAACAGCCTCTAATAAGCCTCATTATATCAAATCTCTTCCAGTCATTTTACCTCCCCCCCTCCTGTTTCTGTGTTCAAACCCTCCATCAGCTCTCGGATGTCTGCAACTCTGGACCCAATAAACACTTAATAGCGACATCATGGTGACTGCCAGGGAAGGACTGCGGTGAAGTCCATCCAACAGGTGATGCTGGAGATGTGGAGGGTGAGCTCGTTCTTCAGTGCAGCAGCAAATTGAGCACCAATGTGGGCAGCACTTCCACCAGTGGGACAGATTGCTGATGGACTGGGGTGACCCAGGGTCTTGCTGCGAGGTATGCTTGGATTTCACCTGTATGGTCCATTGTCCACAAGGAAGGCTACGGAACCGTATGCTCTCTCCGATGCATCTGGAAAGATGTGGATGCTTTGGGTGCAGACCGAGAAGTCTGTCTGCAGATGTGTATAATGCCTGGGGAGAGAGATGGCTGGGAGGTGATGCAAAAATCAAGATTTTCTGGTAGTGAGGGGATGAGCAGAACAAGGGGGTTGTATTGTCTAGCTGGGACTCAATAGATGCTGTGCATAGTTGGGTTGGGATGCTCATTGTGGTGGAACTGATTTGTGATGGTGTCTGATGTGCAGTCCCACAGCAGCCCCAGAGTCAGCTCAGGTAGATCAGCTCCATCTACCTGATGGCATGTGACTGATGATGTCTGTAACATTAGTGGCCACGGATGGTTCAAACCTTCCTGAGAGTAGGAGCTGCTGTAGCTTGTTGACAAGTTGCTTGGCTTCTGATACAGAGGTGAAGCTGTGAAGGAGGTTGTCAACATAGAGGTAGTTCTCAGCAGACTGACGAGTATCTCCACCTGGGTTGCTGTGATCCAGGACGTCCTTGGAGGGCAAAGATTGCACATCACAGGTCCTGGAAGTAGATATTCATTCAGGCTGGCACCTTGATGACTGAATGAGCAATTAAACGTAATACAATCTTTGCCGCTATGGCCGCCCATGAGGTGAGTTTGGCAGTTTAATCAGCATCCAGCAACTTCTCGATCTCATGGTTGTAGGAATCAGATCTAAAAGGGTCTCTGGAAGGACGGTTTTTAGTCCCATGTAGTTGACTCACCACTGATTTGTTCTGTGAATGGAGAGTGGGGACATCCTCCTTCCAAAGCAGGGGGAACGCTGCTTTGGAAGGAGGACATCCTGTTTGATTACAGTATGGTAAGACATAAGATAAGATATTGCTGTATTAGTCCCACAGTGGGGAAATTTCCATGTCCATCTACCAGAGTGACTGAGTGAATGAATCCTGGTACTGATACTATGAGTATATCTGCAGTTTGTCCGGTGAGAACAGGTATGAATGATGGGTTTAATAAGTCCAGTGATCACACTCTCACTAATATGCCTCTCCTTTATTTTTGGTCACAAGAGATATTCCAATCTAGATATGTGGTTAGTTCTCATGGATGCACAAAAGGAGTAAACCAGCAAATATGACAGGAATAACAGTCCAGAAAACAAAGCTAAACTTTAATTATCCCGTGTGGCTCTAGACAGTCAAAATGAATAGATGGAGATCTGTGATTGGTGCAGAGGCAAAGTGGAAGTCTACAATCCCTGGTGACAGAGTATGTATCACCTCCTCACTACTTCTGTATGGCCAGTCACTTCCTCCAGTGGTGTGGTCAGCTGAACACTGTCAGAGGTGAATTGAGGGCAGAAGGTGCAGGATGAGGCCTGACGGGTCATTAAAGACCTGAATCAACAGACTCTTGTCTGTGCTGCAGTCAAGGAGGCCATGGCAGTGAGGATGAGGAGGAGTTTCTTCTCTCAGGTGTGAACCACAGACTGTTCACACTCATATAATCCAGCCAGCTGTCAAACATCACACTGACGTCACCTTATGTTGCTGATATTATGATGCACTGCTACTGGTTCATTCTTCTGACGCACTTACACTCTACATTTTTATGTATCTTTGTGTTCATTATTTTATTTAATCTTTTTGCAGGATCATTTTTTTTATTTAACTGTTAGATTCATGTGTGTTGTATTTATTGATTAGACCTTTTCCAGAACGAGGCAGCTGAAAATTTCACTGTGGATGATTTGATTTTTACTCATAAATAAGAATAACACACTGACCTGGAGCCTCTGGAAGTTTGAGGAGTTCTCAGTGGAGTCTGTGAGTAGAAATCCCGTGAATATGCAGGATTTGGAAGTGCAGGCTCTATCAGCTGGTACTGAATTAATTAAATACATCGTTTTGACACATTGATTTGATTGATTTATTTCAACATGAATTGTAAAAACACCTCCAAGGGTGCTGTGCTATGTCACCTCTGGAACAATGAGGTTTTTATTTTACTTACTCATCTTTCAGTCACTTCTTTGTGTTTTTACCTGTTGGTCAGCTCAGTTGCTGCACACAGAGACAAAAATAGACCAGCTGTGTTAAAATAAGATGAGATGTACGGCCTCAGATGATTCTAATGGATGCTATGCAGGCGTGTCTCGCTCATCCATGTGTCCATGTTCCATGTATTTCAGTGGTCTTTTGACTCAAGTCTCATGTTCTTTTGTCTCTTGTCACATCTATTTAACTTCTGTTATCTGATTTTGTGCTGCCGTGCAACTAGAAAAGTAACTTGCTGACCACATGCTATCAGATAGTTGTGTTTGATGTCCAGCTCATAATGAGGTGGAATGACGTAATGATTGACCGTTATTGATTTTGGAGGCGTAATGTTTGCTGAAGCTGCTGCTGGCCCTGAGCAGACCTCTGGCTGACTCTCAGTGTGATCTGCTGTAGCGTTAAGAGCACACCTCTGCCGATGATTGTGCGAAGCAGTCGGTGTGCAGAGAGTTAATCACTGTACGCCCTCCTGCTGCTCGAACAGCCTCCTCGTTGTCATTTGCTCTCACTCTTCAGGAGGAAAAAAAGACGTCCAAAGGAGACAAACAAATGTGTTTTTCAGCAGCGAACAGATAAAGATCTGATCCTCGTCACCCCCCGGGGAGGCGATTTGGATGTGAAAGGAGAATCAGGGCCAGTTATGAATGTGCGTTTGATTTCATAAAGCAATGGGGGGATCCGATCACACTGAGCTTCTTGTTGAGTGTTGTCCAGATGTGCTGAGTTCAGACCCGGTCCATCAATGCCGCCCTGTTTGCCTCGTTCCTGACACACTGAGGGGCCCTGATGTCCACCTCAGTCCTTTGGGGAAATGGGGGGGGTGGCATTATGGGCGGGACCCTCCACAAGGGTCACTGACAACACAAACCTCAAATACTTTAACTGTTGAATAATCAGACATACTGAGTACTTTTACTTACTGTTGGTAAACTAAGAAGTTTTCAGTAACTTGAGAATTTCCATTGTGTTATTTATACTTCTGCAGCTCGGTGAGAGTTTTTATACCAAGCATATGAAAATCTGATGTATTATTCCGACTCTCACACTCACTCACACTGTTTCTCACCACTAAAGTCTCATTTTCTTTAAAACTGTGTCAGAATCTGCAGTAATCCCAGATCTCCTCGTGAGGATTTACGAAGACAATATATATATTATTCTCAATATGAATCCTGACACAGAGCTTCAGACTCCTTTCTGTTTTTAATCAATTTGATCAAAGTTCAAACTGGTTCAATACAATTATCATATACATAAATGTCCAATATTCACATTCTTTTAGCTCTACTTTTGGTCTCCTCCAGCTCCTGACAGTCGCCAGCTGGTGAGGCAGAACAGACTCAGCTGACATTTTTCATTGATGGATTTCTCTTTTATTGGTATTGACAAGGCCTGTTCCCAGCATCCCCAGTCCAGGTCCAGGCAGGGCTCATGTTCCGTCTTCCTTCCTGTCCCTCATTTTCCTGTCCAATCTCTGCTTTTATAGTTTGACTCTACAAAGTGGCTGCTGTCTTTGTTAAGGTCGTTTCCACATGTGGACAACAGGAGTCAGGAATTGAACTCCAGCCCTGTGATTAATGGTCAACCCCCTTCACTACACGAGCTACAGGAAGAATCATGATTCAGTTTTCAGCTGTTATATGAGAGCGTGCTATACAAATCAAATTTGAATTGAATATTGAACCAACAACTCTACCACCTGAGTTTCTGCTAATAAAACTATGCCGTTTAATACTTTTGCTTTCATTATATATCCTTTATTTAACCAGGTAAAAGCCTCTTTTCCAAGAGTGACCTGGCCAAGAAGGCAGCCCAACAACATTATCACAAAAAAACAAATCCAACAATATGAACAGACATAAAACAACTGTTAAACACCAGGGTACGTGTCAGTAATGATAATCAAATAATGATAATAACCGCAATGAGAGATGGTAAATAAAATAGAAGCTGAAGAATTCAAAAACAGTTGCATTGATCGATCGATCCCTCATTACGGCCTTGAATTCCCTCAGAGAGATCAGCTCTGATAATTTCAGATCAGTCTGCAGATTATTCCAAGGTCTCTGTTGCTGACAAGCTAGTACTTTGTAACTAGAAAGGTAATTGGAGTTTGTTCACTGGCTAACCATTAATTTAACAACTAGCATTTTTCTTTACATCTGTTTAAAGTATATCTGGCTAACAGACTTGATTTGATTTCGATTTGAAAAACTTTAATGTACCTGAAGGGCAATTTGATTTGCAACAACAGAGCATACATATCTCACATCACTCACACAATGCAATAATACAATAATACAATAAATACAATAAAAATTCATCACAATTAGTAGCTGTATTGTTCCCACTATAGGCTGTTTAAAAACTTAATCACGGATGGGATGAATGATTTAAGGTATCTGTTGGATTTGACCTTACAGGGGAAAAAGTACCTTCTCTTAGAACAGTGTTTTTCAACCTTTTTTGAGCCATGGCACATTTCTTTCATTGAAAAAATCCCGCGGCACACCACCAGCTGAAAATGTGAAAAAAAGCTTATATTAACAATGTAAGTGTTATATTGTTAATATAAGTGTTTTTTAACATTGAAGAATGACGCTATAACGCCTTGAATAGGAATCAAATAAACACAAAGAAAAAAGGATTTTATAATCTTTCATATTTATACTCACTCAGTGTGAAACCTGGGCCTGTTTGGATGAACACAGAGCTGATATCCTGGCAGGAATCGATGAAAGACACACACGAAGCTCTTCCTCCACAGCTCTCAGTCTTTCTCTGTTTTTAGTTTTTACAGCAGTCAGGCTTGAAAAGCTCAATAGTTGAGCATGTCCACTTATATCAGTAGACTCATCAAGTTGCAACGCAAATTCATTACTGATACGGATCTTGTCCAAAACCACACTTTCGATGTCTGCAGACATCTCATCAATACGTCTGGAAATTGTGTTATCTGAGAGAGGGACTTTGGCTATTTCTTTAGCCGCTTCGGGTCCGAGCATCTCATTTACAATGGCTTTGCAGGCGGGAAGTATTAATTGCTCTGCCACAGTATGGAACTTTTTGGATTTAGCCACAAGTTCAGCGACGTGGTAGCTAGCTTTAAGGGCTCTCTCGTTTACCTTTGGGGTTTTTCTCATGAAAGTTGCTTGTTTCTCCGTGTGTTCACGCAGGCGAACAAAATACTCCACATTTTTGTTTTGAAGTGAAGGGTGTTTCGTTTGGAGATGGCGTTTAAGCTTACTTGGGACCATAGCACTGTTGGAGAGCTTTTCACCACATACCAAGCACAACGGAGTCGGTGCCGTTGCATCTCCGGTAAAAGTAAATCCAAATGAAAGATAGCTTTCGTTGTATTGCCTCGCGCCAGAAACTTTGCTGGACGTCTTTGCTTTCTTTTGACCTCCACTCATACTAGGGCCTTCATCTGGGTCCGGATTTTGTCCAGGGTCCAGTTCAGAGTCAGCATTTTTCCTCTTCAAAAACTTATCCATCACTTTTCACCGTCGTCCTGTTATACCTGTCGCTGCATCCATGCGTCACTAATTCGCTTGTCTCCAAGCACAAGGCAATTAGCTACCTGCTGCTGCTGCCGCTTACTGGTATGGAAGAGTACTACATGATTACTCTGCCAGGCGCTAGACCGCACAGGCACACAAATTGGATAATTTCCCACGGCACACCTGACAATATCTCGCGGCACACTGGTGTGCCGCGGCACAGTGGTTGAAAAACACTGTCTTAGAAGGAAGAAGCTGGAACTCTGTATGGAGAGGATGGAGAGGGTTCAACAAAATGACCTTTGCCCTCTGAGTGGCTCTGGCTTGATACAGATGGTCAAGATCATACAAGTCAATGCCGATTGTTTTTTGGCAGTTTGACCACATTCTTCAGCTTGTTTTTATTTGAAATGCTGAGGTTACCAAACCAGCAGATGAAAGCAAAAGTTAAAATAGACTCAATAAAAGAAGAATAAAACATTTTAAGCAGCTTCTTATCAACGTTAAAACACCTCAGTTTGCTCAGATAAAACAACCTCTGATTTGCTTTCCTGCAGATGGCGTCAGAGTTTGTTTCGAAAGACAGTTTATTGTCCAAGATGGCGCCTAAATACTTATACTGGCTGACTACTTCCACTGCTGTGCCTTTAAGAAAGGTTGGGGTGGTGACAGGTCGATTCTTCCGAAAATCTCAAATCATATCTTTTGTTTTTGACACGTTAAGTTGCAGGTAAGAGTCATCACACCATCTAACAAAGTAGTCAAGAACAGGTCCATGGCCCACCTCCTGGTCCTGCAAAAGGCTGACAGCTGCAGCGGCATCATTATTATCAGTTCAAATTATCAGATTATCAGTAAAGTTGCATCACTAGTTTTCTGTTCGTTGTATTTGGCAACTAGGGACCACGTTGTGCAAGCTAATGGGGATCCAAATAAAGGATGCCATTCATTTCATTTAAGAAAAAAAAATCATTTCATTTAATAAGCTATCACAGCTGATGTATCCTGATAAATCTTTGATAAATGCTTGCTGAAAAGTCAACCTCACAGATTTCCATGAAATCGACGCAAACATCTCCACAGAGGTTCAATGTGAATTATTCTGGTGAAAAATTTTCATTTTTACGTCAATAACATTTACCATTTACCTATTTATTATATTATGATGTGGCGGTTTGTCTACAAATTTTTAACCATTTTTTTTTCTCACCAATCTTTTGGTTTAGTATCAAAATTTTATTTTATTTCATTTTTTAGCTGTACATCACTGCACGCTATTACCGTATGCTTTTAACATACTCATAAAAAATCCCTAAGACCTCACAACTAAAATTGTCTCTGCATTATGTGATTTATCATAGTAACATGTAAAAGTGCATGAAGTGACCTCAGATTTAACCCGTCTCATGTTGGGCCATTTTCTAAATGCTTTGATTTGGATTTTCATCCCAAAATTGTTAAGATGTGTGTCTTCTTTGTTTAGTGCTTTTGGTAACATTTACAGGTTTGGACTGTAGTTTCAGTTTAGACATGACTGTCTGATTTGTGAGGCTGAACAGTGTTGCATCAGAGAGCTTTGTATAGTCATGTGATGTACAGAGATGTACAATGATATATAGTGATATAGAGTGATGTGTAGTGATGTACACTGAGGTGCAATAATGCACAGTGATGTGCAGTGATGTAAAGTTATGTACAGTGATGTGTAATAATGTGTAGTAGTTTACAGTTTTGTGTAGTAGTTTACAGTGATGTGTAATAATATGTAGTAATTTGCAGTGATGTGTAGTAATTCGTAGTAGTTTACAGTGATGTGAAGTGAGTCACATTGTTCCATGTATCTCTTTGAATCTCAGATGTGGATTAAATGGTCCCCCTCAGCTTCTGTCTGTCTCGTATTGAAGATGAGTGCAGCATGCCAGCCTTGATAATCTTCATCCTAATGCAGAGACACCTGTCACAGCAGCAGAGTGCATCCCATAATGTCTCTGTAAGCAGATTAGACTCCTCTAATGCCAGGTATTTCAGGAATATTCATGCAGCTAAGTGCTTATGTAATGTCTCCGAGCCTCCGTGCCTTTTTGTTTTTGCATCCCCCCCTCCTCCGCTGAGCGAGGAGCCCCGAGGCCTCCTCACCCACATCAAAGCCTCCCCAACATCGCATGCACATATACAAATCTCTTCATCAACACAAACCATGCTGTTGATATTTGTCTCATCCTGCTCAGAGATAATCTGCTGCTGCAGATACATAAACACAATATATCATTTACATCAGATAATACCACAATATCAGATATCAAACACAGGAATCTGTCATCCTGTAGAAAAGCTCAGTGCAACCAAAACGCACAAAAAGGTGTTCTGATGTAAGAAAACAAAGGAATTAGTGAAGGAGAGTCCAGGTTCGTCTCTGTGTGGACAGGATAAAGACATGCAAAGATCTGATCAAGTGATTGACGCTGAACTGAAAAGATCTCAGATTTGATTTGGTATTTTATGGTGTCTTAAATGCTTTTATTCCCTCCTATTTTTTATTTGTTAAAGTCTGTTTTTTTTTTTGTTTGTTTTTTTTAATCTAATTCATTGCTTCAGTTATCGTTTAATCACTTTGTGTTCATCGATAATAAGAAGCTTTATTTCATAGCACCTTTCAAACAGGAGTTGCAGCTCAAAGTGCTTTACATAAAAAGACAGACGGGACATAAAAACAGATGTTTTTACATTATAAAAACAGAACATAAAACACAAAAACAGATAAAAAGTGAAAGTAAAATAAGATGAAATTGATCTCAAATAGTTTTCCTGTTTGTACTTTTACTGTCTTACTGTCAGCTTGTCAGTCATCTGTAAAATACTTTGAATTGTGTAAAACTGAATAAAAAGTACTGTAAAAATAAAGTTTGATTACTAACCTGCCCATTAACCGGACGCTTCAGCCACTGAAAGCCATTTGACTCTTTTCAGGAAAGAAAAAGAAGGATTTTGACACATGGATGCAGTATTGATACTTTAAAAATGTATTTTTCATTTCACGGTACAAACTCAAGTCCAAAACAGTTGGTCCACTGTGAAACATCAGTCAAACAGAATGTGATCACCTGATCTGATCCTCTCTGACATAAACTCACCTGAAAACAACTGGAAAAGCTGCTGAGCACATGATTTGACTACTGTGACCAGGTCATTGAATGATAAGATGCATACATCCCCATTTTGTTTTCAAAACCCAGAAGATGGAGATGTGTTGAAGCCCAGAGACGGTGTGTCTGCAGACTCAGACAGGTTTTAAAAAAGTAGAGAAAGATGTTTTCCAGATTCAGCTGTTTTACAATAACTTTGAAAATGCAATTCCTTCTGTTCTGCAAGGCGTCTACATAAATTAGGAACTACATATTTTTACATGAAGGAGTATTCTGCCAGTCTTTACTTCCTCTCTGATTGATTCATCTGTGTGCTCTTTTCCATGCGTCAACGTCAACGTTATGCTCTGACACTTGAGCCGCTTAATAACGACCTGAAGATTCCTACTTTAAACCTGCGGTTCATGGTGGCGTAGTCCGGTCGCTTTGCATCGTCTGTTTGGTTTGGTTCGGTTTGTTCGTGGCGTTGTCATTTCTGTCCCTCTGAGAAACACTGAAGACTATCTGGAAGTCCCGTCGAGCTGACACTCTGCTCCCTCTCTCACACGTTTGTCTGTTGAACAGTTTATCTGTGGATGTACTGCACGATGTTTTGGATGGGACGGCTCAGTTTGAACAATGGCTGCTAGAAGACCTGCGTTTGATGCTGGCGAAGAAGCCGATGAAGAAGCAGTCAGCAGCG
This sequence comes from Chaetodon trifascialis, assembly GCF_039877785.1. Classification (NCBI taxonomy): domain Eukaryota; kingdom Metazoa; phylum Chordata; class Actinopteri; order Chaetodontiformes; family Chaetodontidae; genus Chaetodon; species Chaetodon trifascialis. The sequence continues at coordinate 27,838,267 of NC_092067.1, forward strand.
AACCATCCGCCATCAGTCTGATGGAAGTGATGGTTTGGATTTCAAGGTTTTACAGTCGGCCTGTGCTGTTGGTGTGAATATAGATGAGCCTCCCTGTCCCTCTGTCTCCAGTCCGTCTGTCCCTCTGTCTCCTGTCTGTCTGTCCCTCTGTCTCCAGTCCGTCTCTCCCTCTGTCTCCTGTCTGTCTCTCCCTCTGTCTTTTGTCTGTCTGTCCCTCTGTCTCCTAGATGAGCTTCCCTGTCCCTCTGTCTCCAGTCTGTCTGTCCCTCTGTCTCCTGTCTGTCTCTCCCTCTGTCTTTTGTCTGTCTGTCCCTCTGTCTCCTAGATGAGCTTCCCTGTCCCTCTGTCTCCAGTCTGTCTGTCCCTCTGTCTCCTGTCTGTCTCTGAGTGCGTCTGTCCAAACAGAAGCTCGTATCATCACTGATCACTGAACTGTGATTCAGGTTAATCCTAACAGTTTCCCTTCAGTGCGTCTCTGCCACTCCGTCCCTCTGAAGGCGAGTCGTCTCTGATTTATGGTCCGACGAGGACATTTCGAGCGCACACAGTGGTCTTCTTCAGGCTGCCTCCGTACAGCATCGTCAGTGTCCACGCAGCTGTGACCAACACTGTCCGTCTCTCTGCCGTCCCACAATGCCATGTTTGTGACGGTCGGCGGGGGGCGAGGGGAGGGGCAGGAGCACTGAGGAGGCTTGTCTTCAGTCTTCAGTCAGGTACAAACTCAGAGACGGTCCTTGACACAGACAGGGACGCGCTCAGACATGTTTGACTCCCGCAGGACTGCAGCTGCGCACAGATGACCGCATCCAGACAGGTGTGGCATCATGATGTCATCACAACATCATCATGAAGTCATCACATCTGAGATTTGATGGAATTTATGTCAACATATTCAAGCCGCGACCAGGATGACAAAATGATTAAAAGTGATCGATCACAACGAGTTGTTCATCAGTCCATCAGTCCATTGTTGGACACTCCAGAGTCCATCGTTATTGAGCACCTATCATCACCTATCAGATGACGGCGTGCTGCGGTTCCTCTGCTGAATCTCTACATTCATTTGCTGATGCCTGACGTTTGCTTTGTTGCTGATGTCCAAAGGTTGAAGATTTGTCCTAATTAAGACAGCTGCTGAATATCAGCTCCTTGTTGGACACTTTACACAAAACGTTTCTAAATCCCCACAGTTCATTAAACTGGTCTAAGGTCACCATGGCCCTGTGGAAGCAGAACTCGAGCCTCAGCCTGGGTCTGATGTTAGTCCTCCACATGGCCACGGGGTCCAGGTCTGGTCCATCTTGTAGTCTGTCTCTACGTGTAACGTAGATCGCCATCTTGGCTTCCCCAATTAAAAAGTTTAGCAGTTGGCACTTAAAACGATCTGTCCTGCTGTATTTTACCCCACAGATAAAAACTGGGCCAGCAAAAACAACATTGAAGAGATTAAAAAGTCCAGTTAAAAAGCTAAAAAAACTCTGTCAGTCTACTGCACTCAGTAAAAACATGGAAAACATTCTCGGACAGACCACAGAAAGGACAACGGTTTAAAACAGAAGGATTGATTACAGATAAAAACGTGTTGGTGGCAATAGCACCGTGTAAGACTCTCGCCCGTTCTCTTCTTCAGTGGGGGCTTGTGAAGAGTCCTCCACTGGGCGGTCTGTCCCCCCAGTCTAGGCAGGCCAGCCGGTGCCACAACAGAGAGGCTACAAGGTTATTTAAAGCCAACACTCTGCCTGTGTAGGACATCTCTGAGTGCTGCCATCTCCACTTTAACAGTTTACTTTCACTTTTTCCGTTATGTTTTCCCAGTACTTTTTTACAACACTTTCATCTCCTAGAAAGATCCCCAGGTATCTCAGCCCATCTGTCCTCCAGACCAGGTTCTGGGGGAGAACTGGAAGGCCGCAGCACCACTCTCCCACCGCCAGTGCCTCACTTTTACTCCAGTTCACTCTGGCTGAGGATAAAACTGAAAATTAATCTGTTTTTTTGTTAGTGTTTTTATATCATCTTGGTTCTTAATAAAAACAATAGTGCCTCTAAAGGGAGCACACAAGCTACCGGTCACCTTCAGCACACTCTCAATGTCCCAGTACAACACCTGGATCTCGGCGATGAGACCAGCGCTGAACCCAAACCTCCCCATGGTTTTCCAGAGGAAGCTGTGTTCAACGCGGTCAAAAGCCTTTTCTTGATCTAATGTGATCAATCCAGTGTTCAAACCCAATGAACGGGAGACTTCCAAAACGTCCCAAATCAGGTAGATGTTATCTACCATGGACCTGCTGGGCACGCAGTAGGTCTGGTCCCCATGGATGACCTGCTCCATGGCTACTCTCAGGCTATGTTCCCACCAAATGCGATAAAACAAGATCGCGCTGCAAGATTACATACAAAGTCAATGCAAAGACGCGATTTGAAGCGTCATTTTGCCCGGCGACGCGATGGACGCGATTGCGCGGCGCGATGGACGTGTTGGCCGTGAAAATCGCTCTCATTGCGTCGCCCCATCGTGTCATCGCTTCATCGCTCGAGTTGAAATAATTGAACTTTTGCGGCGGATTCGCGTGAAGACGCGCCGCGTCAGCCTATCAGCGTTGAGATCGTCATCGACGTGCTGACGTACGGACGTCCTGGTGTTCCCTCGCAAAGTGAAACTGTCAGAAACAATGGAGGAGCTGCTCATCGTTGCCGTCACCGCTCACCCAGAGCTTTATGACAGTTCAGCGTAGCATAGCCCCAGTTAGCATAGCTTGCTTTACTAGCATACTTGTCTGGTTCATTCAACAATAGCTGCACTACTTTGTGCAGTACAGGTACAGTGCAGCGATGGTGGTTATTTCAGCCATGAGCTGTTTCTCAATACCAAGTACGCCAAGTTCGGACTTACGAACTTTGCAGTTCGGACTGAGCAAATTCGACTTGGGAGTACAGTCTATCCAGGACGGGAGAGCGCAGGACTGTCATTGCATGCAATTGGGACAGCAGCGTACTTGATGACGTCACCACCTCAGCTCGCCTGTTAGCAGGACGACACATCTCCAAAAACTTTGGAGCAAATTTTAAACTACGCGCTATCGTGATGAATCGACCACAGATTTTAAGTTTTAACATCCACTTTCTCCCATAAAATAATCTTAAAACCACATTCCGGTCGACGAGAGAATGAAATGGCGGAAGAAATGTTGCTGTTGGACGGGCTCGACGCACGACGCGATGCCAGGTCAAGGGGTTTTTGTACCAGCACCAAAACTGGAGCGTCTGGCGCGACGCGATTTCATTTGAGGCGCGATTAAATAATTTTCATCGCGTTTGGTGGGAACGCAGGGTCAGGCGGGAGGCCAGGGCTTTGGAGAGGATCTCGTAGTCGGTACACATAAGGGATACAGGACGCCAGTTTTTGATCGCCTGCAGGTTACCCTTCTTGGGCAGGAGCGTAATCACCGCTCTCCTGCAAGAGAGCAGAAGCGAGCCACAATTTAAACATTCATTAAAAACATATGACAGATCCTGATCTAAAATGTCCCAGTAGGCTTTATAAAATTCGACTGTGAGGCTGTCTATTCCTGGATCCTTGTGGCCCTGCATGGCCTGGAGGGCTGCATACACTTCCTGTATGACCAGCAGACATTCCACCTGGGAGGTAGCTCTGCACAGATCTCCTCTAACAGCTCCTCCTTTTCACAGAAGTCACTTGCAAACAGCGATGAATAAAAACCTACTGCTCTTTAACAGATCTGTCCTGGTTCGCTGAGTTCCCCTCCTGTGTCCGAGAGCAGCGAGCAAACCAAAGAAACAGCCAGAGGGAGCATCCATCGTAGAGATGTTCTGTATCCGGGACCAGACCAGCGCACCCTGAACTTTAGTGTCAAGCAGGTTGGCTAAAGCCATTCTTTTAGATTTGAGAGTTTCAAGATACTCTCTTTTTCCCGTGGACTCGCTCAATCTTTCCAGATCCAGAACATCGGTCTCCAGATGTCTGATAGATCTGGTGATGTCTCGGGATATATTGAATGTGTGCTGCTGGCATAATAATCTAATCTGGACTTTCCCATGGTCCCACCACTGCCTTCTCTGTTTGTCTAAAAGTATCCCAAAAATAATTTAATGCTTTTCTAAGACTTTGGTCAAATGTTATTTAACTACATTAAAATGCCAATAGGCACTTTTTAGTACAATATTTCTAGTAAAAACACGAAATAAAACCAACGGGTGATCAGTAAAACCAACAAGTAAAATCTTACATGATTTAAAAACATTACAATGATGTTTGAAACTATAAAATTCCAGATCCAGAAGAGCTAAGGGCAGAGACCGGCTGCCTCAAAGCATGCTGGGAAGCTGGATGAGGCTCCGCATGGTTCCATTACAGTTAAAATCCCCACCAATAAAAACATAATTTAATGACCCCAACTGTTTCAGTTTTTCATTAATGTTTTCAAAGAAACGCCTTCTCTCTGCGCTGCTGTTGGGAGCAGAAATATTCAGAAGAACAAGGTTAAAATGGTCAAAAGCAGCCCGTATTAAAAGACATCTTCCCTGGACGACATGTTCTGTGTCTACAGACTTAGGAGTGAATCTCTTGGAGAACAGGACGCCCCCCCCCCAGCACTCTGTGTTGTGCCGTGACTCAAACAGACTTCCCCTCCCCATTCCCTTTCCCAGTCCAGCTCGTTGCTGCTATCATTGTGGGTTTCCTGCACAAATAGGACATCTAACTGCTTTAGTTTGGCTGTTTCATATAGTAGTGCTCTTTTTTTTAGCCTCTCTGGCCCCATTCAAATTTAGTGACCCAATTTTAAAATTATTCATGAAAGAGGTTAAAAACTAAACTAAAAACAGCCAAAAGTGTCCAAGAAATTCTAAAATGTTCCATTAAAATCAAGTAAAATTGTTTCCAGTGTTTCCTAACTTTGAACATTGCGTTCTTCAGTCTGTACGCTCCCTGCTCACTGAGACCAGCTTCATGTTTTATATGATGTCACAGAGAGCTGTTCAAAGTTGACCTTTTTCTGTTGCAGGAATGTTTTAAAACTAGCAAGTTTGAACTCCTGGCTCCCTGGCTGAGTGTTGGAGACGCTGCTGTGGTCAGACACCCAGCTCTCACAGTTGCTGCCATCTGAATCCACGCCCCCCCCCCCCCCCCCCGCACTTAGTCTGCCAGCCTCAGCAGCAGCCATGACACTCACCCTGCTGCTGTGCCTCTTAGGAACCTGCTTACCTGGAGCCTCCAGCTCCATCTCCTCAGCCTCACCCACCTGCTCAGTGATCTTACCTGCCTCACCACTCGCCTTCTCCACCACACACACTCCTGCCTCATCTCCTGAGCTGAGACTTTATACTCTAGGTTTTTCATTCAGTTTAATTCCATGAAGTTTTGATCGGTCCAGCTCCAGCCAGGTCCAGATCCTGTGTGGGACGGATGCTCTTCCTCAGTCGTTCAGTTCTGCCGTTAAAGGCTCGGCGTCTCTGTGTGAACTGGCATCGTCGAGTGGCTGCAGACAGACAATAAAACCAGCAGAGCTCTTTGTTTCTGTGTGTTTACGCCTCAGGAGGAGATCCAGGACTGATGGAGGAGGAGGAGGAGGAGGAGGAGGAAGGCAGGAGGTGACACAAACAAAAAGAGGATGAGACCAACAACAAACAGCCGTGATGAAACAGGAGAGTCACAATGAAGCTGCTGCATAAATCTGAGATTCAGATTCAGAGTTTGATTCTGCTGCCAGAAGAACAAGAGACAATACGAGGACCTCACAGATCAAACGCCCACGGAGACACGCAGGGACACACAGAGACACACAGAGAGAGACAGAGAGAGAGACACACACACCCACAGAGAGAAAGAGAGAGAGAGAGAGAGAAAGAGAGAGAGAGAGAGAAAGAGAGAGAGAGACATTAGACATTTCTTGATGCTGACCCCAGAGAGGAAACTGTCCGTCCTCCTGGGTGAAGGGACAGCAGCTCCTCTGGCAGCTAAATATGCCTGCCACAGCCTGAGGGACTAAAACCACCGTATGAAATATGTTTTCCTTTGATGTGTAGTATATTAAACTGTTTGCTTCATGTTTACTATATGAATCTTTTCTTAAATGTTTAATATGTAAACATACTTCTGCTTTGGCAACAACATGTCTTTGTTCATGCCAATAAAGCTATTTGAATTTGAAATTTGAGAGAGACACACAGAGACACTGAGAGACACATATAGAGAGAGAGACACAGACAGAGTCACACAGAGACACTGAGAGAGACACAGAGACACACAGAGACACAGAGAGAGACACAGAGACACAGAGAGAGACACAGAGACACACAGAGACACAGAGAGAGACATATAGAGAGAGACACAGACAGAGACACACAGAGACACTGAGAGACACATATAGAGAGAGAGACACAGACAGAGTCACACAGAGACACTGAGAGAGACACAGAGACACAGAGACACACAGAGACACAGAGAGAGACACAGAGACACAGAGAGAGACACAGAGACACACAGAGACACAGAGAGAGACATATAGAGAGAGACACAGACAGAGACACACAGAGACACTGAGAGAGACACACAGAGACACAGAGAGAGACATATAGAGAGAGACACAGACAGAGACACACAGAGACACTGAGAGAGACACAGAGACACACAGAGAGAGACACACAGACACACAGACAGAGACACACAGAGACACTGAGAGAGACACAGAGACACACAGAGACACAGAGAGAGACACAGAGACACAGAGAGAGACACAGAGACACACAGACAGAGACACACAGAGACACTGAGAGAGACACAGAGACACAGAGAGAGACACAGAGACACACAGACAGAGACACACAGAGACACTGAGAGAGACACAGAGACACAGAGAGAGACACAGAGACACACAGACAGAGACACACAGAGACACTGAGAGAGACACTGAGACACACACACACACACACACACACACACACACACACACTTGTGCGTGTCACTGTCCTCGTGGGGACCGTCCATTGACATCTTCCGCTAACCGTCACGACTTGAATCTGAAGTCTGAACTCAAGTTCATCAAGTTCAAGTTTCACCCAAATTTAAGAATTCTGCAAAAGTGTAGAAACTAAAGTTTCATGTTTGGTTAGAAATGGCTGACATGAAAGACCCTGTGACCTTTCCTCTAGTGCCACCCTCAGGACAAACACTTGAAGTGTGAAGTGAGTGAGGTCAAAGGTGACTGAAAGGGTCAAAGAGTCCTTCAGAAGACTTGAAACAGTTCAATGAGGCAACCTGCAGCCATGAAGCCTCAGCTGGACCTGGTCTGTTCAGAGGGTGTCTCAAGGTTCAGTGAAGGTTGTCTGAAGGTCATAATGTTGCATGAAGGTATTTTTTAAGTAAGAAGGTTGTAATATATGAACATTTTAAGGTGGACTGGATGTCGTATGAAGGTTTTAAGGATGTATGAATTTTGTAATAAAGTGGCCGTTGGTGATGAACTGAAGCCAGTTCATTAATCCATGACCTGCTTTCACAGGTCGTGCAAGGCACTGACCGAACGCTGCCCCTTTAAAGGGCCTCTGGTTTCATCAGGGACTCATACAGGAAACAGAGAAGAAAGGAAGTGAGTTTGCACGTCAGAACTGGAATGTTTTGCTCATGCTGATGTTGATTTGTTATGTTCAAACATTAATCTGGGAAAGAGGCCATATGTTAACACTTTCAGTACATGATGAAGCAAGAACGGTGAATATGAACAGGTGTAACCAGAAAAGTGGTCATAGGTCACAGTAAGACTGTCCTCCTCCTCTCTTCATCCCTTTCAACTCCAGCCGAGTCGGCAGGAGGCGCTGTAGCATAGGTATTAGAAAATGTTTGGCTAACAGTTATCGAATATAGAAGTAATACTGAATGGTTCGAAGTAATTCTTCTCAAAAGTCTCTCTGCTGAATCAATCATCTGTCTGTTGTTTTCCCCTTTTTAAGGATGGTACCCCGAGGTGAATTTAATGAAAATCATTTTTTTATGTAACGCTCTGAATCACATGGGTTTGAAAGGCTTGTTTTCTTCAAAATAAAAAAAGGCAAAATTAGACAGAAATTAACATGTCAAATTTCCAGCGGCCCTTGAACAATTACGAATGGAAAAATGGGAAAAATATCAAAATCTGTCCTTGAAGTAGTGATATGTCAGCAAGATCACTTATCATTTATCTGGATCTCATTTAAAATTTAGCAAAAAAAATCCATTTGTATGAAACAGGTGCCATAAATAATAGAAATCTGGGCTCCAAAGAGTTCAATAATGACACAGAACTAAAGTCACGTGAAAACAAGTCAACAAACTGTGGACTGAGCTGAAGGAGGAGGAACAGCAGCCGGCTGGAGAAGACAGACAGAACGTCTTTATCACTGCTGGAACACCCAATAGGTCTGAGGTTCAGTGAAATGAGGGAACAAATGTGTTTTCTGTTCTGTCACTGATGGATTTTAAAACTTCCTTTGAGCACAAATCTCACTTGACTGACTAAACAACTGAAGGACGTTCACCTTCACTTCTTTCAGCGAATCCACTGCTGGTTTCATTATTTAACGTCACCAGAGAGTGAATCCTGCTTCCTATTTTAAAACATCTAACAGTGCAGTTCTTAAACGTGTCTTTCAGATGTGAACCTCCTCCTGTATTTTTATTTATTTATATTCCTCATCTGACAGGCTCACTCGTCTATGTCTCAGAACCAGGTCTGAACACCCCAACTCCAACTTCGTGAAGGTTTCTTTGGTGTGTTTTCAGACAGCAGCAGCTTTAACGAGGAGCAGATGGAGGAAACTGAAGGACCAGTGAGCTCTGAGATCAGGTTGTCAACATACCTGCTTAATCCTCTTCATGTTCCAATAGGTGGAAATCTCACTGAGTCTGACCTCTGACACATGACAGACAGCAGACTTTGTCCATTTAGACTTATCCTGAAAACAAGATTTCAAACTTAACTTGTCTTATTTTAAAAGGAGGACACAGTCATGTTCAAAAAAAAAAAGATTTTTACATGTTTAACGTTGTGGAAGGGCTGCAAAATCAGACATGTGGGTCCGAGCTGAAAATCTGCTCAAAAACAGAAACTTGAGTAAAAATGTTTCAGTTCAGGTGAAAAAGCCTGTTGTGTTTGATTCACTGAGTGACAGAAGAGGAGTTAAAGGGCAAATACACCAAGTTTTCCTTCAACAAAAACGCTGGATCAGTTTCTATCTCTGGCTTCTTTTCTCCAATGACAGACTCTGTTGAAGTCATGTGATTGTCTCTGATCACAGCCTTGTTTCCACCTGTCACTCAACACACTGCCTCGTCTCTGCACACATTACACTCTGAAAATACATTTGAAGTTGTCTCCACGAGAAGAACTGCGAGAGTCAGAGAGGAGCGTCAGACTGATGGATTGATCTCCTCAACATGTGCATATTAGATTCCTGTTAAAATTTGATTATACACGTTGTTTTTACCATCAGGGATAAAACTGAATATCTTCACTTTACTCTGTTTCTGCCCCAGATTTCCTCTTCAGCATCTCAATGAAGTCATGTTCAACTCATCAGAGACAGAAACATGACGTCCATCATCACGGCTGAAGACACCGTCTGGTCTCAGACTGGAGACTCAAACAGGCAGTACACACACTGTATACACACAGTGTACACACACAGTGTACATGCAGTATACATGCTCCATACACACTGTATACACACAGTGTACACACAAGGTACTCACAGTGTGTACACACAGTATACATGCACTTACACAGCGAACATACAGTGTACATGCAGTACAAATGCAGTATACATACAGTATACATACAGTGTATATGCAGTATACACACAATATACATGCTGAGTACAGACGGTATACATGCAGTGTACTCACTGTGTACAGCCTCCTGTGACACTCAAAATGATCCATTCAGGAGCCATCCATCCATCCATTTTCTATACCGCCTATCCCTTTCGGGGTTGCGGGGGGCTGGAGCCTATCCCAGCTGTCAACGGGCGAGAGGCGGGGTACACCCTGGACCGGTCGCCAGTCGATCGCAGGGCACATACACACAACCATTCACACTCACACCTAGGGGCAATTTAGAGTCACCAATCAGCCTAATGAGCATGTTTCTGGTCTGTGGGAGGAAGCCGGAGGGAGCCACGCATGCACGGGAACAACATGCAAACTTCACACAGAAAGGCCCGACCCGCGCACTACCTGCTGCGCCACCGTGCAGCCCCCATTCAGGAGCCATAATTCCTAAATCTAGTTTTACATATGAGTGAATACAGTGAGCAGCATGAAAGGGTGAAGTTCAGCCATTCATTGAGAAATCCAATAGTGAGACTTGAGACAGTTCAGGACACTAAAGAAGTCATTTGAGACCAGGAAATACAAATACGAAGTAGTCTGACAGCGTAAATGCAATAATTGGCTCTGAGCAGGAACGTGTGCTGCTCTGTGCAGTTTCTCATGGACACTCATGTCTTGTGCTGTCTAAAGCGCTGTTCTTCATAAAGCTGCCCCTGAATGAACTGTAAGTTCTTCCTCTGTGGTGGTCACGCTCGCAGTTCCACCTCTCACCTTGTTGCTGTGAAAGGAGAACTGGGTGAATAGGCTGAGGGTTGAGTAACAGCTGTCTGACTCAGAGCGTGTGGTGGAAGCTGAAGTGCAGACTCAGCAGGTTTCATCACTCTGCAGTCTGTTGGCAGGTAAACGGTCAGCGCTGTCGCAACACCGGGCGACCTGACACACCAGCACTTCCCCTCACATCAGTTTCACTGCAGCACAAAGAGGAACATTGTTCACTTTTACCTTCAGATTCGACAGCACGTGCTGACCTGGAGGGACCTGAATGCACCACACGCACTGCTGAGGCCTTTGGGGTTTGTCTGTAAGCTCAATCACTCTTCAAAGGCAAAAACTGTCACTGATAATCGTCTGTATAAGACTCCGCTCATCCCAGTTTATTCTGTCGAAATCCAATCACACCACAGAAAACAAAGCCCGGTGAACTGAAGGCAAAACACTCCAGGTGAATGGAGTGAAAATTATATGGTACACACTAATGTCAAGAGTTAGTGATGAACAAATCAGGAACAACCTGATAATCAAGAGTTCAGGAGAATTTCCAACAACTCAGGATGAAGCAGAGAACAGAGTGAGAGACACTATATTGATGAATCTTTAGGTAATGATTAGCTCATAAGTACCAGCGAATCGATACACTCTGTTCATGAGTTGCTCGTGATTAACCAGCTGCTGACTGGTGCAAAGTGACTTCTCACTGGTTGCTACTTACTCAACTTTAAGAACTCATCATTAAGAACTATACAGTCCTCCACTGAAGATATTCAGGAACTCCTCATCAGCCATTCATTAATTATCAGATCGTTCCTGAGTCATTCCTCAATGATTGTTTACTTTGGCATGCGGTAAAGAGCTACCAAAAGAATAACTAACGATTAAGTAATTACGAATGAATGAGTAGTTAGTAGTTTGTGGAGCTCAGCAGGAGGTTCAGAGTTTCTCAGGAGTGACTCATGAAGAAAGAGCTCAGTGTGTTGACTCCCAGGTTTTATGAACAGTCTCAGCATAAGGGGAAAGTCACTGGCTGAATCATGATCAAAATCATTTTTCTGGCTACGGGTTCATATTAAATATGTCAGTGAGGTTATCTGTTAAAAGATTGCTATGAAATGTTATGCAACAACAGGAACTACGCAGCATCACCTCACACAGAGTCCTGATCCGAGGTCTGCTGTGGTTCCATGAGCTCACCCAGAAATTCATATGAACTATGAACTGTGAATAATCCAAGCTTTAAAGTCCACCCAAACTAACCACAATAGAAACCTATCCACAACAATATTAGCCACTCAGAGCAAGGTGACGTAGCATAGTTCTGCTCTCCATCAGCACCTGCAGCTGAAACACAGGTGTGCAGTACACTGTAAGGGTTGGTATTTGACGACCAAGGTTTGAGAACAGGTCGGTAAACACAGTGGAAAGGTTGTGACAGAGTTTATATGAATGATGGATGATTCAGAAGGTACCAGGAGTCTTTTTTATCCTGGTTCTGCCTGACGGTTTTGCCTGTTAAATGGAGGTTTTGCATCACCGCTGTCGCCAAGTGCTTGCTCATGAGGGAACTGTTGGTAGATAAAGAGCTCGGCCTTTACCAGCTCTCTATGGAAAGTGTCCTGAGACATCTTCTGTTGTGATTTGGCGCTATATAAATAAAATTGAATCGAATTGAATTGAATTTAACTCTCAGTGTATCTTTGCCCAACCATCATGAGCCTCCATGACCTCCACCTTTTGCTCTGTGGTGTTTTTCTTCCTCTTGTTGGCAGCTGTGCAGTGTTAGCGGCCTAACCCTGCAGAGGATGAGAAACGTCTGTTAAACGCTGAGCAGCTGAACTGAGCCATCAGGTCTGCGGCAGATTACCTTCCACCGACAGGCCCGGAGGGAGCAGGCTGAGCTAACGCGACGTGACACCTCCCTGTATGTATTAGTATGTGATTCACGGGTCGGGTGGAGCGCTAGCCGTGCTGCCAGCAGGCTTTCCTCGTCCTTAACCGGCTCTGGCAGCCATGTTGGCTCGCCGTCATGTTGATCCACCCTGAAGCTGAGGTGACACTGTGGGAAACCTGGGAGGAGAGCTTTACATCATCCTCACTGTAATGAGAGTTCCCACAATAAATCTTTATTGCTGAGTGTAAAACGTCTCATTTCAGGGTGTTAATGATGACCTGACGTCTGTTTAACCCTCCAGTTTCCTTACATTCAGGAGGATGGAGTAGTGGTCTGCTGGGGGAGCAGCATCTTGACGGCTGACAGGAAGAGACTTGACAAACTGATCAAGAAGGCCAACTCTGTCCTGGATGCCCCCTCGACTCAGTGGAGGTGGTAGGACAGAGGAGGATGATGGCTAAGCTGTCATCCATGATTGAGAACGACTCCCACCCCCTGCAGGACACTTTAACAGCACTGAAGAGCTCCTTCAGCGACAGACTGCTTCACCCAAAGTGTGTGAAGGAACGCTATCGCAGGTCCTTCCTTCCTGCAGCAGTCAGACTTTACAACCAGCAGTGTCCCAGTAGACCACACACTCACAAGACTTTCAATATGACTGCACTATAATACACATTAACTGCGATCATTCATACTGTGAAGATATTTGTATCTCAACTCAAGGTGCAATATATCAATTACTATTAGAAGGTCCCGGGTTTGATTCCCGCTGTGGGCACCGCGGGCGTTTCCACCATGCCATCGGTGCCTGCTGCTCGAGGAAAGGGGCCTTTCTGTGTGGAGTTTGCATGTTCTCCCCGTGTTCACCTGGGGCATCCTCCCTAAAAAAAAATTAAACCCGCCTCTAAAAAAAACCCCAAAAAATGTCACCAATGCATGGCGTGTGTGTGCATGTGTTGTGTGACAAATGAGGGGGACTGTCCCTCTGATTCTTCTTCTTCTGTGCGTATCGTCCGAGCACGTATCAGTGCATATGACGAAATCACCTTCCCGGAGCCCATAGAAATGAATTGTAGGGTCCAAAATTCGAAAAAAAAATCTCAACATGTAAGTCTATGAGAGCGCCTGGTACGATTTTCAATCTAACTGACATCGCCCCAAGGGGGCGAGGCTTCTGGTTGGAAAGTGATATTCAGGCTGCTGATTGGACAATAATATTAAGACTTAGACCGGCAAAACATACTATTTCTCTGTCTTTTTTTCGTGTGGCTTAAGGAGGGCGGTGCGCCCACTATGGGCCAGCTGCCCCTGAAGGATTGTTCGTCTCCCTGTGAATGAATGCTTTAAAGATGCAAGTGGTCGAGGTTTGAGAAGATGTTCACGTCTCATCCAAGCAGATCAGTCTGACCGCATCATGGCCCACCTGAGTCCTGCATACAGACAGACATTGAACTGTTTAAGCCTGCTGTGAGGACATCGGTGGAACAGTGAAGCTGTGGAGAATCTTCAGGTCTGCTGGGACTGTAGTGACTCAGACAGTTTCAGGTCTTCTACCAACAGTCTGGATGAGTTCACAGAGGCTGTGATGTCTGCCAGGACTGTTGTGTGCCATCACGCACCAGGGTGAGTTATAACAATGATGAGCCCTGCTTCACAGCTGAGCTCAGTCAGCTAAGGTTGGAAAAAGAAGAGGCGTTCAGGACTGGACAGGGACATGTTTACAGAGTCAAAGCACAGGTTTGCGAGGCAGTGTGACAATACTGTATTCATGTACATATTGTCTCTTATTGTTTCTCGTTGTCTCATATTGTCTGATTGTGTCTTGTCCTGCATGTCACAGTGTGTTCATGGTCTCTGTAAGTCAACCTCTACACAATACACTCATCACTCTCCTCATTGTTTCCTGTTTGTCTCACAGATCAGGACTCTGATCTGAGGCCAGTGTGGATGTCCGATCTCTTCATGGTCCATTGAACTCATCAGTCTCAGTGTGTTTTGTCAGGCAGGTCAAACAGTCACATAGTGAGATCTGCTGTTCTTCACACACACAGTCACATCAGGACTCAGCTGCATGACAGCCGCTCTGTGAAATCTGTCCTGTTACAGTGAATTCAAGAAGAAAACAGGTCACATGTTGTTCTACACGGACCTGGGTTCATTATTTAGACTGACACAGATCACCATGAACTCAGACTGTTAGCTGACAGCTGTTGGAGGTCAAAGGTGAAATGAGGTGCTGGTTCTGTATATTCTACACTGCATTTTTAATTTAAAGGTATGGGTGTTGAGAGTAGAGGTTCGTTATTGACCTTGAGAGCACATATTCATTTACTTCATAAATAGTAACATATGTTCAGAGGTATATCAACATAAGCAAGTCTCCTGGTGAGGATCATGTGGACCTCCTCATCCTCGTCCTGTAATTACTGCGATGACCCTGTCTACCAGAAATCCTTGAGTCACTCTCAGCTCACCCGAGGATAATGATGTCCTTCAGCTAGTTCAGCTTCAGACCTGCTCAAGGTGCAATAGATGCTGTTCTGGATGCCAGTGTTTACATTTTGTTGGCTAAACTGTTTTCTCTGTGTTTTGAGGATTCTTCTAAGCAGCTGTTGGCGATCAGATCTCACTAGTTGAGTTCAATTTGTCGTTACTGATGGTTTCAAATCAAGTCCCCAAATGGTTGATGAAGATGCAGTTCTGGTATCAATACTATGCCCACTGCTATTTACTATGTAAACGACTAATATTAATTAGTGCTGTCGGGCGATTAAAAAAATTAATCTAATTAATTACAGGATTTGTAATTAATTAATCGAATTAATCGCATTTTAATCTCATATCTGCTAAAGGTCCCCAAATAAAGAATTTGAATTCTAGGACATTACAAAATTGTAGTGCATGACTAATCAATTGAATACGCCAAGAAGAGAAGATTTGATATCCACATTTTTATTGGTGAAGTGTGCTTCATAAATGAAATTCAGATGACGCTAACTGAAATGCCTCTTTTAGGCCCTCGTCTTCCACGATTGAAGTCGGCCTGCAATCAGCAGCAACACTTTGCGATTGAGTTTGTCAGATTTTCTGTCGTGGCTCTGCTCATTCGTTTTGTGGGTTGGCGGAGTGAGCTCACGGTAGCACTAGCGGCACTAGCAGCAACTACATGTTTAGCATGGTAGCACGGTGGCACAAGTGGTAACACTGTCGCCTCACAGCTAGAAGGTCCCTGGTTCGAATCCCGCTGTGGGCGCTGGTGGCGTGTCCTCCACCATGCCTTGGTGCCTGCTGCTTTCTGTGTGGAGTTTGCATGTTCTCCCCGTGTTCACCCGGGGTTTCCTCCGTAATAACCCCCACTAAAAACATGCAAAAAGATCACCACCTGACCGATGGTGACAAAGATGGGCGCCAGCGTTGCCTGGCAGCTGGCAGCCCACCGCTCCTGGTCTGCTGTGGAGGATCGACAGATCGAGGATGGGTCAAATGTGGAAAAAACTAATTTCACGGAAAAGCATGGTGTGTAGTGCAACTAACACCTTGTGTAATGTGATTAATAAAGTACGTTTCTTCTTCTTCTTCTTCTTTAGCGTTTAAATGATAATTCAGGCTGGAGCTGCTACGGTGAGAGGAAAAGTCTTTTTTACACAAGGTACAAATCACTGCGTCCTTGTTAATAGTCCCGTCTTTGTTCTTTTTATAAATTAACTTGCCGTTCAAAGGTCCAAGTAGGCTTGCCTCGCTCTCCGGTGTCGCATCCACATCTGTTGTCACCCTGCTTTTGACTAGTGGCGCAGGTAGGATGCAGCCTACGGGTCACTCAAAGAGCCATATTTAAAATGCTTGCGCATTGACTTGCCACTCATGATTAATTGCGTTAATTTTTATAGCGCGTTAATTTGCAGCGTAATTAATTAATCTAATTAACACGTTAAACTGACAGCCCTAATTCTAACTTATATACAATGTGTGTGTGTGTGTGTGTGTGTGTGTGTGTGTGTGTCTGTGTGTCTGTATGTGTCTGTGTGATGATTGTTTTGTGTGAATGAATTGTTTGGTTGTGAAGAAGAAGAAGAAGAAGAGGAAGAAGATATACTTTATTAATCACCACACACACATGCTACAGGGGGGAGACTGCACACACGCCATGCTTAGCGAAATTATTTTTGACCCATCCTGGTCAGTCCTTCCTCCACCGCAGACCAGGAGTGGTGGGCTGCCAGCCGACAGCGACGCCCAGGGAGGTTGGTTGGTCAGGTGGTGGTCTTCTTGCATGTTTTTAGTGGGTTTTTTTATGGAGGATACCCCAGGTGAACACGGGGAGAACAAACTCCACACAGAAAGGCCCCTTTCCTCAAGCAGCAGGCACAGCAAGAAACAAGTTTCCAAGTACAATGAAATTCTTACTTTGCCGTCCATGAGAATGACAAGATAAAAAGATATATAAAAAGCAACACTATCACACAAAGAGCAATTTAAAGAATCAAAGATAACTAAATAAACAAATCCGAGATAAATGAACAGAATTGCAACGGCTATAAACAGAAATTGCAAATGACTATATTCATAATTGCAATGACTATACACGTAGTGCAAGGTGGTGTTATGTGCAAATTGGTAAAAGTAAACATTAAACAGTAAGTTTGCAAACTGGTAGCAGCAAACAGTAAGCAGTAAAAAGTCCAAAATGGTAGAACTAAACCGTAAAAACAGTGAAGTACACAGTGGAGAGTAAAGTGTGAGGTACAGTGTAGTTATGAATGAGGTAGTCCAGTTAACTGTTAAGGAGTCTGATGGCTGCGGGAAAGAAAGAGTTCTTTAATCTGGACGTCCTGCATTTCACACTTCTGTACCTCCGGCCTGAGGGCTGAGATTTCAGGATGGAGGCAGCTCTCTTGTGGACCCTGTGGTGGTAAATGCTCTGCAGAGAGGGCAGTGCAGTCCTGGTGATCCTCTCAGCAGTCTTTACCGCTCTCTGCAGGCATTTGCGGTCCAAGGCAGTAGCGCTGCCATTCCAGACGGTGATGCAACTGGTCAAGATGCTCTTGATGGTGCAGCTGTAAAAGTTCCTGAGGATTTTAGGTGACATTCCAAACTTCCTCAGTCTCCTCAGGAAGTACAGCCACTGGGGAGCTTTCTTGACCAGTTGTGTGCTGTGAAGTGTCCAGGTGAGGTCCTCAGTGATGTGGACGCCCAGATATTTTCAGCTGCTCACCCTCTCCACCTCAAGCCCCCGGATAAACAGTGGACGATGTGGTCTCCGCTCCCTTCTCACGTCCACAATAATCTCCTTCGTCTTGTCCGTTTTGAGGGTGAGGTTATTGTCCTCACACCATGACACCAGACTGGCCACCTCCCTCCTGTAAGCTGCTTCCTCTCCGCCAGTGATGCGTCCTATCACTGCGGTGTCGTCTGCAAACTTGAGGATGATGTCAGTCAGCACTCAACTCACTCAACAAAGTGTAGAGGATGGGGCTGAGGACACATCCTTGTGGGGTGCCAGTGTTGGTGATGATGCTGGCTGAGGTCCTATTTCCAATCCTGACAGACTGGGGCCTGCCAGTCAGGAAGTCCAGGAGCCAGTCACAGAGGATGGGAGGCAGGCAAGTGTGAACAGTTTGGAGGTGAGTTTGTGGGGGATGACTGTGTTGAAGGTGAAGCTGTAGTCAATGAAGAGCATCCTCACGTAGGAGTCTTTGTTTTCCAGGTGTGATAGGGAATAGTGGAGGGCAGCAGCGATGGCGTCTGTGGTGGATCTGCCTGGCTGGCAAGGGGTCCAGGTTGTCCAGTATGCTGCTCTGAATGTGGGTCAGCACCACTCTCTCAAAGCACTTCATTATGATTGGAGTGAGTGCTACTGGCCTGTAGTCATTCAGGCAGGTGGGTGGGCTCTTCTTGAGAAGGGGGACGATGGTTGTGGTCTTGAAGCACGAGGGGACTGTGCTCTGTCGGAGGGAGAGGTTGAAGATGGAGGTGAGAACATCTGCCAGCTCGTTAGCACATGCTCTGAGGGCCCGCCCAGGAATGTTGTCTGGTCCTGCTGCCTTGCGGGGGTTGATCCTCCTCAGGGCTTTGCATACCTGGCCTGATGAGACAGTTGGTGGAGGGGAGAGGGATGGGGTGGCACCGGTGCGTGCATGCCTCCTCTCTGTGCCGTGGCTGGTGGTCTCAAAGCATGTGTAAAACGTGTTGAGGTCATCTGGCAGGCTGTCTGTGGAGGTGATGGTGCTGGTGGTGGTCCTGTAGTCTGTGATGTGCTGCAGGCCTTGCCACATTTGCCCAGAGTCAGCAGTAGAATAGTAGCCATCCAGCTTCTCTCTGTACTGCTTTTTGGCCGCTGTGATGGCTTTACTCAGTCTGTACTTTGTGTAGCAGTATGATAGGCTGCTGTGACTGAATCCAGGTAGGTCTGCTGCTCCGTACCTTACCTGGCGCATTACCCTATCAGTGCCGAGAACGAGGGTATAAAAAGGAGACTGTGTCCCTCCCTCACCCTCTCACTTCCGGGCTCAAATGCCCCTCCGCTTCCGGCATTCCGCTTCCTCCTTTGTTCTCCATGCGGGTAGGTACGTGGCTGCATTGTTGTCGGGTTATCTTTAGCTCTCATTAGCCTATTAAATGGTTCGACCTTGCATTTTAGTGGTCCATTGTGATCAAGGGGATGGCGGCGATCTCCTTCGGTTTCCATATGCACTAAAGAGACAAGGTACGGATACATTAGGGTATGTTCAGTTCTAGCAATAGCTTGTAGCCTAGGTGTTAAACACCTCACCACTCTGTGTCCATAGTGGATCCAAACGCATCACCGGCGCACCACAGACGCTTCCCTTCACACAGAGCTGTGCAGAGCCTCCTCGTCTTTCTCCTCACCAAGAGGACGCCTGCTGACCTGGACCAGTAGATGAACTCCGGACATTAAGATAAGTGCAGGAACACTGCTGCTTCGCATGGCTGCTTCGCACAGCTGCTTTGCCGACCCTCATTGACGATAGCGTCTGTGCATGCTGCTTCGCTCGCCACTGCCTGCTTCGCTTGCTGGCGCTGCTACTGCTTCATTCGGAGTGAATTTAAGCGGCTGCTTAGCCCCTGGTACTTCAGCCCAGCTTATTTCTTAGTATTGGACTCCAGCAGTGGTTGCACAGCGCTGAGGATTGTGTGTATGCGCGTGTGTGTGCGTGAGCGCCTGCATGAGTGCGCGCTGGGCGGGTTAGATGGGATCAGGGAATCTTAGTTGTTTCTTTTGAGTGTATTGTATTATTTTGAATCCATTGGTTGGTTAGTTATTATTTAGTTTTCATTTCAAATTAAAGTTTATGTACATTTGTTTTAGTTTCTCTGGCCAGAGACCTGGGTTCTTTGTTTCCTTTTTTTCTGTTTTTTGGTTATTTCTTTTGTTTGTCTTTTGTGACTTTTAGCCAAAGCAACCAATGACATTGTGCACTAATTGTGTTCTCCCCTCTCCTTATAGTTGTTGGGAGCCAACGGTGGCAGTGGTTAACATTAAGATTAAGATTAAGATTTGTACTTTACTAATCACAGCACACACATGCTACAGGGAGGAGGAGACTGCACACACGCCATGCTTTATGTGAAATTATTTTTTCCGCGTTTGACCCATCCTCGGTCCGTCGTTCCTCCGCGGCAGAGGAGCGGTGGGTGCCCACGCCCGGGGACCCATCCCTCTTCGTCACCGTTGGTCAGGCGGTGATCTTCTTGCATGTTTTTAGTGGGGGTTATTTAAGGAGGAAACCCCGGGTGAACACGGGGAGAACATGCAAACTCCACACAGAAAGGCCCTTTTTCCTCGAGCAGCAGGCACTGAAGACATGGTGGAGGACACACCACCAGCGCCCACAGCGGGATTCGAACCAGGGACCTTCTAGCTGTGAGGCGACAGTGTTACCACTTGTGCCATCGTGCTACCCAAATTGAACCACATCCCCTGCCTTTTCTTTGTATTACTTACCTGTGTGCCTTTTCTACTACAACTTCTATTCATCCAAACTTCCCTGGGTGAAATTCCCAGGGTGGCGTTGTCAGTTTCCTGTCAATTTCATATACTTAGACCTTTACCATAATATTGTATTAGCCCTCGTATCGCCACATTTGCAGCTTTGTACTCTGTCTCATTGCCAGATCTGAATGCACGAGAGTGGGCACGCAGCAGCATGTGGCTTACCTGACTGTTTATCCAGGGGTTCAACACAAGTGCTGATGTACCCAGTCACATACTCAGCATAGTCCTGCACGCTGACAGAGGCGTCCTCCAACGTGGCTGTGGCTTTGAACACATCCCAGTCTGTCCGAGCAAAACAGTCCTGCAGGCTGCTCTCAGTGTTCGTGGACCAAAGTTTAACCTGTTTGGTGACAGGGTTTGCCTGTTTTAGTCTTTGTCTGGTCTGAGTGTCCAAAGTGTGGACGGGGTGCAGCCCTGTATGCACCACGTATGTTGCTGTAAACATGGTCCAGAGTGTTCTTTTCATGGGTGGGATTATCTACATGTTGGTGGTGTTTGGGTAGTACAGTCCGTAAATTACACTGATTAAAGTCGCCAGCGACAATAAAAGCAGCATCTGGGTGAGCCGTCTCTAGCGCGCTGATGACATCATGGAGCTTGCCGAGCGTGCTGTAGAGTTAGCTCACAGGGGATGTAAACAGCGGCCACAAACACTGCAGTAAATTCCCTCGGCAGATAGTAGAGACGACATTTCAGCAGTAGAAACTCCACGTCCGATGAGCAGTGTTTATTAACAATCCGTATATCTCCACACCATGAATTGTTGATAAACACACACACACCTCCCCCTTTAGTCTTACCGGAGGCTGTGGTCCGGTCCCCTCAATGTACAGAGTGGGTCTGTAGCTGAATGGCACACTCTCGGTGAAAATTAGAGTGCAGCACTCTCTTATTTCCCTCTGAGCTGTAATCCTGGCTCTTAGCTCATCCAGTTTGTTTTCTAGAGACCGCACGTTGGCTAGCAGGAAGCAGGGCAGCAGTGGTTGGCTGGCACGAGCTTTTAGCCTAGCATGTAGCATGTATTTGTGTTATAAGTGTTATTTGTGTTATTAATGTTAATTTTATTTGTGTTATTTGTGTAATTAACGTCAATTTTATTTGTGTTATTAGTGTTATTAACGTTAATGTTAGTTGTGTTATTAGTGTTATTTGTGATGGTTGAGAGGTTGCTCCAAACCTTTGGTGAATGATCACAGAAAGCTGCTTCACTACTTTTTGCTTTGAATGCCCTCTTAATTAATATAAAGTCTTCTTTTATCTGAGCAAAAGTAGATGCCAGTTTACAAAGAAAGCAAATGTCATTTTGATGAAATGGGTTCTCGAAAAAATGTGATCTTAAAATGAACTTCATGGGAAATTGAAGCAGAAATTCTGGATGTTAAGATATGAAAGCAGTGACAGACTGAAGAGCAGAACTTCCCTCCACATCTTTATCTTATTGCTGTTTGCTCGTGAAGTTTGAACAGACGCCTCTCACAGCCAAACATCTGTTTGGAAATTTCTTCATTATTTTCAACACCAGTCTGAACTTTACCCCAGCAGACATCACTGGTTCATTTCTGACAGTCTGACCTCTGTCCTGTAAAGCCAGAACGGTGGAAGGAAACTGAACCCCTCATCCCCGTCTTCGTCTTCAATTTACAGGACTTAAACCCAGTGGAAGTATATGTTCACACAGTGTAAACCTGTATGGTGGCTTACCTGCTGGACTCCTGTAAGCCGGTGATGGTGTCATTTTCTAGTCCAAACCTAAAGCTTCAATCAGGCTTAAGTGAAGTTCACTTCTGCATCACTGCAGCAAGATAAAAACTAATGAGATGAAACCAGTGGAGGTCAGTGGAAACAGGGTTGACCGCAGAGGTTAAGTTATTCTGTGTCATTTCTGTAATCACACACAATGAAATCAAATGTCTTAAGCTTGAACGACACACATTTTTTCTGCACAAATGTGAAAATGTTGGACTTAAAACCTGCAGCGTGAAGCTTTCATCTCCAACTTCTGGCAGTAAGAGTAATTACAGAAACACTGCCAACACGCTTATTACATATGCCAACTCCATCATGGTCCTAGTCGTTAGGTCGGACAAACCAGTAATTGCTGCCTGCTGATGTAAAATATGGGAAAATACAGAGCAATTTACCTGGTGATGGTAGCTTTAATCAGCATTGTTTGAACTTGTTTAGAAAGAATATTGTCTGTACTACAGCTTTAAAGACACATTGGACATCTGCAGGGGAACTCACTCACATCAAACATTTAGAAATTTGTAATTTCTGTTATTTTCCACTCGTCTATATCCTGCAATTCATTACCACATACATTAAAATGACTGTGTATTTAGGCTACATAAACACATAAAAGGGGAAAGGTTGAAGGAAAACAGATAAAAAAGAAGAAATTCTGAGTAAAATATTGGACAACAGGTGAAAAGAAGGTAAACGCTGTCTTCAGTGTCAATATAAGATTAAATGGTAGAAAAACACAATATACTAATACATGTCAAACATACCAAAAAGTGCCACTGAGCATGTTTGTCATTATGTTTCATTTGGGGTTCCTCAGGGTTCCATACGTGGTCCTCTGCTATTCTACATGTTTCCACTTCAGTTTCCACTTCAGTACCCATCAGTCCTAATATGACTTGATTCTAGGGATGTCCCCCGAGTCCGAGTCATTTGATTTTGAGTATCTGCCGATACCGAGTCCCGATCCGATACTTCTATAAAACATTATGAAACGAATAAGAGCAAAGAATAAGATCCAGGATGTCTCTTATTTTTATTTTTTATTTTTTTACCAATGGCTCTTATATTAACATGTAACACTTATGCACAATTGTGCATGCGTTCAGTGCAGTGTATTGTAAACTTCTATGAGGTAGCTTGAATTACAGTTTCAAGTCAGAACAGAACACAGAAATGAAATACATTTTTCTTCACATTAGGAATAGTGCAACATTAAGTAAGAGATAATGCCCGACGAGGCGTCCGTTATCAGAAATGAATGGACGAGGCGGAGGAATGAACCGTCCGAGGCGAATGAATGGACTTCACTTTCATTTCTGATAAAGGACACCTCGAAGGGCATTATCCCGCTTACACCATGGTCACTTACAAAACGAATAAATATTAAATCAATTATTAATACATTAATGTTGTTTTTTTTCCATTAAAATCGTAAGTTTTTCAAGAAGCGGCTGAGTGGACTATTTGATATCTGTCGTTGTGACGCGTTGCCAGGGTAACCGGCTCTGGCCACGGCTGTTATACCACACCTAATCAGTGGAGGGAAGAGAGACGACTGCTTAACGTCATGTTACGATACAAAGCATCATTTCAGAGGGCGAGTGCGCCTCTCACCGCGTGTGTCCTCTACTGTCTTGCCGTTGTGATAAATAAACTGTAAAACAACGTATGTTAACGTATGTTCTGAGTTTCTGTTGCCACGGTTACCAACTAGCGTTTGAGCCAGCGCAATTGTTCTCGTCGTTCACTTTGAAATATTTCCACACAGCAGACATAAACGCAGCAGCAGATCACGCGGCTCAGCTTCAAAACAAACGGCTGCGTGCTGCCATGTTCCGCGAATGCGCCGTTCAGTGGCGTCTGTCACAGACACAGACCGGCCTGTAAACGTTGGTGGTTAATAAATACTATTTTATTCTCATTTATTTTTAATCACTAGCCCATATATTGTAAATCTGATTAAAAATAACAGTACATATACATCCATCCATCCATCCATTTTCTATGCCGTTTATCCCTTTCGGGGTCGCGGGGGGGCCGGAGCCTATCTCGGCTGTCAACGGGCGAGAGGCGGGGTCCACCCTGGACCGGTCGATACATATACATATGTATATATATTATTTATCCGATACCTGATCGGTCCCGATTTCCAATCACGTGATCGGATTGGGACAACCCTACTTGATTCAATTATAAAATCGTGACTTTGCAATTCAAAGTAGAATCCAATTAAGAGTGGATTTTGTAGGCGTACACCAATGTCAACATTTGAGTTTTAAAAAATGTACATAATCAATTATCAGGTAAATGTGCTTTATTAACATAATATAAACACACTTTCATGGTAGTGATTCTTAAATGTGTTTTTAAAGGATCAGGACTAAGAAATGTCCAGAGTTGGATGTTTCACTGTTAGTTTGCTGTTCATACAAAACTTATCCAAATTAAAGATACTGAAATGCGTTTTTCATAACAGTGATTTTAATTATTTCAGCGAATAGTAAACTACTTGCTTTCAGCTCTGATTGGCTGTTGGTGGAAACCTGCTTGTGAGTTGGCTGTTTTCATCTTTGAAATGCAGTGTCCTCTCTGCTCCTGGAATGGACACGTGGGCTCCATATGGCTGCTGTGGTTATCTCTAAACTGGCTGAGAACACTTCATGTGTGAAACACTGCTGCAGTGGAAACCTTCGGTGGGGTGTCATTGCAGCTCTGTAGCGTGTTGCCAACTGTTGGATGAGAACATGTTGCTGTGACTCTGAGCTCTGACGCGTCGATCTGATGCTGACATCAGGACACGCCTTGCAGCCCGACTCGTCCCCAGTGGACACTCAGAGGCAGCTGAGCGAGGACACTGTGGTGGTTGGGCTCCATTCGGGGATTAGGTGTTCCAGGGAGGGAGGAGAGTTTGTTGGCTTGCTCCGTCCCCCAGAGGACGCTGGGAATGAGGAGAGAGTGCCTCAAAAACACCGTCCACCCCCACAGTCTCTGTCTGTCTGTCTGTCTGTCTGTCTGTCTGTCTCTCTCTCTCTCTCTCTTGCTCGCCCATGTTGGTATGCAGAGAAAAGGACAGCAGCCAACCGAAGACTGCATGACATACCAGCAGCATGAGAGTCTATGGAAGACCAAATCTGCCAGAAAAAGACACAAAACTGGTGAAAAAGTAGAAATGATATAAATAAAATGCTCATAAATTAAAATAATATGTAATGAGTCAGAACTTCAGACGTCAGAACTAAAAACTGTTTGCTTGTGTTTTCTTTAAATGAGTTTTACAAGGTAAAACAAGGTACATGTACATGTACACACTATAAAAATAGATGCCATAAAAATACTACTGCCCATAAAAATACTATTGCCAATATTCTTATTAGAAAAACTATTAATGTCATACGTTGATTATAAATGGTGTTACTGCACAGGTCAGACAAAAACATACTACTTAAAAATTGTACCCTATGAAATAGATAATGTGAGCATGACAGCAGTGCAAAACAAGGCAGGTTTATGATGCAGAATGGGGAAAGAAGCATCCACACAGAGCTACATCACATGATGGAGGTAAACAGTCTGACAGCTGTTGGATGAAGGACCTGTGGCAGCAGTCTTCTTCCAGGCTGGATGCAGCAGTCTGTCACTGAAGGAGCAGCTGGATGGATGACATGATTTTCTCATAGGATCTTATACTTTTAACTTGAAGTACCGTAATCTTTACTTGAAAATCAAATGTATTTTGTGACCGACTGTCTCATATGTTTGACTTTGTTTTGTCATTTAAATTCTATTTATCTCCTCATTTGAGGGCAGTCCTCGTGGCTCGATGTGAGACGTGGAAAATATGATCTCTTCATCTATGTCCAGTGATCTTCATGTTTCATGTTTCACTCTCTTTTTATTTCCACGTCTGTGTCTCTACTGTCATGATCAAACAAAGGCCAAACTACCAAAAAAAACAAAAAAACCCCCAGAAACTTAAAATTTTATATGTAACTTGCAACGGCACAATTTTATAAACAATAATTATAAAATTCTGACTTACCAAACAGTATCCTAACTTTCACTTAATCAAAGTTATAGTTTGGAATTTCATCTCAAAATGATGACTTAATAAATCAGAATAATGCCAATTTTAATGTGAATGTCAAAATTCCAACCCCAAACCTTTGAGATATATCATATATCATTTATTTGACTCAATGCGAGAATTCCAATTTTTATCATTGATATTAATTCTGTTTTTATTTTTGTTTTTTGTTTGTTTTTTTTTACACCAATGAGCTTCTCCACAGACGTGATGAGCAGAGAAACAAAGATCTGTGGACAGACAATGAGAAGAAGACAAACAGGAAGAAGACAGGAGGAGGAAGAAGAAGAAGAAGACAGGAGGAGGAAGAAGAAGAAGACAGGAGGAGGAAGAAGAAGAAGACAGGAGGAGGAGGAAGAAGTGTTGTCTCTGGAGACAGACACAGCCAGGCGGTGACCACGGCTGACAGTCAGGTTACTTGTTGAACAGAGAGGAGGAGAAGAGCTCCACCTACAGGACAAACTGGACACAGTGCAGATGTTTGTTCTTTCAAACATTTCCAGTGTTTGTCAGTGTGTTCTGTCCTAAACTCTCTTAACAAGTCATTCATCTTATTTCACACGACATTACAGGATTATTCAGGCTGCTTTCAATAAGACACCAACTGTCACGTGTACGAGATTTCTGAGCCGGCAGTGGAAAGAGGCTGAATCCTTACTGAAAAACATGGAGGTCATTATTACACAAAAAACACAGGAGAGATTCTGTGAAGCTTTTAAAGCTTCTCTCAGATGAATAAATAGATTTAAAAAATCAATAAAATCAAGTTGTTGAAGCGCAACATATTGGTGATGACGTGTTTCCATCGCAGTTTTTCTTGTTTCATTCTGAAATAAAAAAGTCACAATAGTGTAGAAATGGGAAAATATGTTGAAATATGAACTCTGCATAATGTTGACCTGATTTTAATTTATTTCTTTTGAAGTGGAAATCTATTTGAGATACGGAATGACGTTTCCGGATTACGTGTCAAAGAGAATAATAAATGTAAAGACCAAAGGTTTTCTCAAAACACAGAAATGTGAAATTTGTCTTCAAACAATAAAAGCAGGAAAGCAGGAAAGGTAAAAATGTTTCTGAAGATAGAAATGTATATATATACACATATATATATATATATATGTTGCAGAATCAGCTAAATAACATTAAATTCAAATTTCAACATATTTTCCACTTTCTGCTCTTTCTTAAATTCTTTTTATTTACAAACATGAAACAAGCGAAACTGTGATGGAAATGCGTCACCACCAATATGATGAAAAAAAATAGATTTAGCTTCATTTTTATCTATTTATTTACGTTGTCCTTCTCTGTCCTGCTCTGTCCTGGTCAGGGCATAATGGAGCAGAGGTGCGTCATGACGGTATCGCCAGAAACACAATCAGGATCCAGTTTCATTAACGAACACTGACATAAAATTCTGGTGTCATTTTAAAACAAATTGCTTCATTTTAAGGACTTTTTTTAATGGTGCAAAAAGTGAAAGTGACACATAAAATAACGTGAAATTAAATAACATTAAATAAAATTAAATTACAATGTCACAGAGGCGGTACTTTGAAAATGATGAACATTGTTCTTCTATGTCTGTTTTGTTTGGTGTCTGTAGGACACATTCTGACTGTCCTGACAGAACCGGACCAACATCACATGGATCCAAAAGAGGAAAGTCTGGATCTGGTCTGAAGTTCATGAGCGCTTTGATATTAATTATAAATTATCATTTTCCTGTTGCACACACTGATACTTCTCATCTACGAATCTCCAGTTTCTTTATGTCGTACAGTCCAAGACTGGAACTCTCCATGAGGGCTGGATTAAAGAACTGGGTCCATCAGGATCCTGCAGGATCCGCCCGCCCCTCCACCGCAAAGAGTCCCACAAACAGAGAAGGTTTGTAGAGCTGCAGAGCAGGCTGCCAAGTACAGACGGTGATAATGGTGGGGGGAACAAAGGGGGAGGTGACGGGGGTCAGTCTCATAGGTTTGCCACTTAGTCAGGAATGATGAGGACTGAAGGTCTGCCTGAGGATCATGGAGGCAGAACTGGACCTAATGGGCCCCCCTGATAATTCCAATCAGAGTAAAGTTCTATTTTTCCTTCCACTTACTACCAGATTCTGCTTCCACTGGGACTAGAAACATATATGAAACGTTAGAAATAATAAAAACAATCAAGTCAAATTTTTTGACTAATTAAAACAAAATCTAAAATACGTAATTTAAAATCTAAAGAAAAAAAATTGAAATTCATGATTATGAGACGTGAAGTAGAAAATTCTATTAAAATGACAAAGTCAAGACCGTGAAATAATTTCTCAAAGATTGGGTTATCCATTTTCTGAGATATTAAGACATGGGATGATGGGATGGGATACGAACCAATATTGTTATGTTTGAATTACAATAAAGTGAGATTGAATAATAGACTCTGAGATGTGGCATCATGACGCTGACGATTACGAGACGTGAATGTTAGTTTTGATTTTGTAAATTTGTGTGTGTGTGTGTGTGTGTGTGTGTGTGTGTGTGTGTGTGTGTGTGTGTGTGTGTGTGTGATCATAATGATTTTGTGGATCAGTTCTTTTTTTATCATGTCTATTTTTGCGTGACGTGTGTTTTTCTGGCAGGAGTGATCTTCCGTCATCGTTCACCTGCTGCAGATGTTCATAAACTGACGCTTCCTGCAGCCTCATGCATGTTTTCAGATGCGCCACCTGCGTGTTGAAGGGATTTAATGTCTGCTCTTATCTTCTGTCATCATGTCCTCCGCTTAAAGGAATGAGCTCTCAAATCCTTGTTGATATTCCCATGATGCCATTAACCTGGGGGAGGAGGGGGAGGAAGGTGGGGGGGCAAGAGAGAAAAAGTGTCCGAGCAGGCACTAAGAATCAGCGCCAGAGGAGAGGAGAGAGGAAATCTGTGTTAATCTGATAAAAGGGTCAGATTACGTGGAATAAAAATATTTGAGCTGATAACTGTTGGGATGCTCAGTATGGATTAGGACATCGTCCGTCCTCAGAGGCAGCAGATGGGGGTCTGTAGAGGTGCGTCATGTTTGGCTTCACTGCTGTCAACACAAACCACAAACTAGCATTTCTGTTACTGCTTCAGAGCTGTTGTGTGCCAGTGTTTGGTTGACCAATCAGAGATTAGCAGCCGGGATTAAGTGTGTTGGTGTCACTTTGCTATGGAGCTAGTTTGATATTTCTTGCTAAAATTGCAACACAAAACTGGGCAACATGAGTTTTTATAAAATTTTAATCTTGACGTCACCAAAGTTTAGTCTTTCTTTCAAATACCAAGACCGACACGTCCTTTGGTGTCTCATACAGATGCACAAGGTACCCTTTAGTGTCTCAATGAGAGAAAAAGCATCCAATCCTGTAAAAGCATCCAAGGCAATACTGGACAGTCAGAGCGACGCTCATCCAAGCAACTCACAGAGCCTTTGGACAACATTAGCCAAGTGATAGAAAGGCTTTTGTAAGGAAGGCCTTTCCAACACAGCGCTAATGTTGTGAAACAGTTTGCTTAGATTTAGTCACCAGAAGTACATGGCTGGGTTGAGGATAAGATCACTGACTTTTGCTTTCACAGCTGGTTTCTCCTATGACATGAACCCTGTTCCTTTGTTGGAGGCATCTACCCCACCTTCCTCCATTTGTGGACTTTGTCGCTCACCTTGTTCTGAGCGTCTAATATTGCCCAGACAGGTTTACAGTTGAGTCAGCTGAAAGCATCTCATACATGGCTTCTCTCTTGACCCACTCATGTTATTGCACACAGTCAGGGATTAACCGAAAAAAAAAGAGTCTGAGCAAGAAAATAGAATTTGGATTAGTCAACTTGTCTTTCTTTCTTTCTTTCTTTCTTTCTTTCTTTCTTTCTTTCTTTCTTTCTTTCTTTCTTTCTTTCTCATAAAAAATATTACAGAAACATTTAGTGTGAGCCCTCTGCTGAAAGAACCCCGAGCTGATGAATCCAGACATCCGTTTTCTTCTGTGTTATCAGAACAGAGCCTCCATCACCTCCAGCTCTGTGGTATAACTCATGTTTCCACACTGAGGGTGGCCGCTCAGCACATTAACATCAAATCAAAACCTGCTGTGAGGCTCATTTTTACTCACCTCCTCACACATGTGACCAGGCTGCTCTGAAAGAGTTTCCAGGTTTGGAAAACAGACGGCGTGCCTTTAAAACAGGTTTTAATTAAGCTCAACTGACACACGTGGAGCCTTACTTCACACAGTCCATCCTAGCTTTAATTGCTACCTGGCTTTAAAACTCTTCTTTCATCTGAAAACTTCTTCCTCTACCAAAGTTTTAAAAGTGGAAATGTACTTATTGGGGTTTAACCACTTCCTACCACATCATCTGGAGACTCCATGATCCAAAAAAAGAAAATGTGAGTTGGATCGTAGAAGAAAAGGTCAAGAGCAGAGAGAGTTGTTAATATAGAACAAAGAAAAACATCTAGCTTCATTAAAGAAAACAGTCAATTTACAAAGAACACATTTCCTCTCTAGTAGACATGTGCTAATGTTTCGTTCTTAAAGAAATGTTAACCAGGGTCTTATTTCCACGTTTTTGTTCAAGCAATGGTGCGACGGTGTCCTGTGTGTATTCAGTCTGGACGATGTCTTCTCCTAAAGTTCTGGACTGAGTCACTGCAGCTGTCCTTGACTGTCAGTCTGAACAGAAAGTCCTTCCTCAGCTCTCGTCACTCCAAACTAGTATCAAACCAGTGACTTACTAAGTCAGCTTCCTCCATTAACATTAACAGTTTCATTGTTTTATTTATCAGTAGTACTCATGTGGTTTAGAATGAGAGGGAAGTATTGATGACGCTAGGCTAACTGATGTTATTTCCTCAAAATTTCTTTTTGAAAAAACAGACTGTGCCTCTATAAAAAAAAGACTTGTGTATATATATTTATATTGTTATATTTCTTCCTTATTGTTATATTTTTTTACTTACTG
Organism: Chaetodon trifascialis; assembly: GCF_039877785.1. NCBI lineage: Eukaryota > Metazoa > Chordata > Actinopteri > Chaetodontiformes > Chaetodontidae > Chaetodon > Chaetodon trifascialis. The sequence continues at coordinate 27,869,584 of NC_092067.1, forward strand.
TTATATTTTTACTTTTTTAATAGCTTCTTTTTAATAGATGTGTCATGCACCAACCTCACCAAAGCAAATTCCTCGTACGTGTCAAACCGCACTTGGCAATAAAGCTTTTCTGATTCTGATACTGAAATGCTATTAGCACAATGTTTGGTCATTTGAGGAATGTTTCATAATCTTCCAGACTGAATCATTGTTAAACAGCGTTTTTCAAGTTTCAGGTCAGACAAGTCAACCATCTCCCATGTTACCTCTTTGATCAGACACTAGCATGCTAATGTTAGCTTGGTCATTCTTTTATAATGTGGATGCAGCAAACCAGGACAAGTATTTCTCCACATAACAACAGTCACAATAACCTGAACCTGACTGTTGATGATGGTTGCTCATCTGTTTCAGAGAGCACTTCTTCCCGAGGAATTTAAAGCAGGTTTGAATGTCATTTGTGTAATTGATGCTCGTAAACTGGTCGGACATTAAAACGGTTAAGCAGATGAGGAATGGACGCTCAGCTGCTTGACATTTTCAAGTCGATGGGACGGGACAGTGTTTGGTGTTGGTGATAAACATTCAGCCGTGGGTTCAGAGGAGGCTTTCTGAAGCCTCGTCAGTTGGTGATTTCGCTGTCGGTCACTCCGGAGAGCAGAGGACTCGGTCTGATCCTCATTGTTGACTTCGGCATCACGCCGAGTTTCCTCCAGCTGCTGCAGGCACATGAAGGATAATCTTCAAATGGCAGCAGTGTTAAAACCTCGTCTCCTGTGGACTGTCATCCCTAATCAACACAGCTCAGACGTGGTTTTAGTTTTTGTCCCCTTTAACAACCAACATGACATGTCTTCTACTTCAGTTCCAGATTTGTCCCATTTCACCTTCCACTCACTTCCATGGGATCTGGACAGTTTCTGAATTCTTACTTTGAAATTCTTGGTCCAGGTCCAGTCCAGGCCGGAGGTTTACGAGATGTGTCTCGACTCATTTTGTATTTTGTAGATTACATCAAGTATAACAGATAATTGACAGCTGCATGTTGGATGAAGGAACTTTGCTCACATTCTCTCAGTTGAAATATGGCTTCTTCTCTGGAAAATGTCAGTTTTCCATGAAACGATCCACCAAAAGCATTTTCTTAACTCGTACTTTGTTCTTTTCATTCTTAAAGTTTTGTTTAGATAGATAGATAGATAGATAGATAGATAGATAGATAGATAGATAGATAGATAGATAGATAGATAGATAGATAGATAGATAGATTCTTTATTGTCTGTCTCGAGTAAAAACAGAAATGAATCTTTAAAACAGCTCAATGAAGCATTAAAACATAATTAAGAACCACACTCAAGCACATTGACTAAAACACATTCAACAACAGTAAAAAACAAACAAATGCAAAAAACAAGGAAAAAGTCTGTGAGTTCTTATTAAGGGCAGTTATTGCAGATGGGATGAAGGATTTTTGTAAATGTTTTTCCGGGCCAGTGGGGGTCTATAGCGTCTGCCTGATGGCAGCAGCGTGAAGGAGTGGTGGAGGGGGTGGGAGGGATCCTCAGTGATGAGGGGGGCTTTCCTCATCACTGAGCGCCTGAACAGTTCAAAGAGAGATGTTTAGATGTTTCAAAGTTTTGTTTTTGAACTCTTGTTTCCAAAGTCTAGTTTTCATTTTCTGAACCCTTTATGTATTATTCTTTAATCATATTTGCTCTCCTGATTTCTGCTCTGAACATGTTGTTTGGCAACCAGATGATGATTGACAGCGATGTGACTTACTGTATGCAGGACGGATTAATACCACGATGTATCACAGAGACAGAAAATAACAGAAAAATAAGTCTACATCCAGGGTCGTCACATCAAAACAAAACACCTCAGTCTCACATTAAAAATGAAACCTGAACCACTCTCACAAACAAATGATTGATTATTTACATTTATCAATTACTGTTTAATTATTGATCCCAGCTGTTTCTGTACGTTGATACAATGAGGTTAAATGGAGCGATGGTCCAAAGAAACAGAGTCTGTCTGTCTGTCTGTCTGTCTGTCTGTCTGTCTGTCTGTCTGTCTGTGTCTCTGTCTGTCTGTCTGTCTGTCTGTCTGTCTGTCTGTCTGTCTGTCTGTCTAACTGTCTGTCTGTGTCTCTGTCTGTCTGTCTGTCTGTCTGTCTGTCTGTCTGTCTGTCTGTCTGTCTGTCTAACTGTCTGTCTGTGTCTCTGTCTGTCTGTCTGTCTGTCTGTCTGTCTGTCTGTGTCTCTGTCTGTCTGTCTGTCTGTCTGTCTGTCTGTCTGTCTGTCTGTCTAACTGTCTGTCTGTGTCTCTGTCTGTGTCTCTGTCTGTCTGTCTGTCTGTCTGTCTGTCTGTCTGTGTCTCTGTCTGTCTGTCTGTCTGTCTGTCTGTCTGTCTGTCTGTCTGTGTCTCTGTCTGTCTGTCTGTCTGTCTGTCTGTCTGTCTGTCTGTCTGTCTGTGTCTCTGTCTGTCTGTCTGTCTGTCTGTCTAACTGTCTGTCTGTGTCTCTGTCTGTCTGTCTGTCTGTCTGTCTGTCTGTCTGTCTGTCTGTCTGTCTAACTGTCTGTCTGTGTCTCTGTCTGTCTGTCTGTCTGTCTGTCTGTCTGTTTGTGTCTCTGTCTGTCTGTCTGTCTGTCTGTCTGTCTGTCTGTCTGTCTGTCTGTCTCTCTCTCTGTCTGTCTGTCTGTCTGTCTGTCTGTCTGTCTGTCTGTCTGTCTGTCTGTCTCTCTGTCTCTCTCTCTGTCTGTCTGTCTGTCTCTCTGTCTGTCTGTCTGTCTGTCTGTCTGTCTGTCTGTCTGTCTGTCTGTCTCTCTCTCTGTCTGTCTGTCTGTCTCTCTGTCTGTCTGTCTGTCTGTCTGTCTGTCTGTCTGTCTGTCTGTCTCTCTCTCTGTCTCTCTCTCTGTCTGTCTGTCTGTCTGTCTGTCTGTCTGTCTGTCTGTCTCTCTGTCTCTCTCTCTGTCTGTCTGTCTGTCTCTCTGTCTGTCTGTCTGTCTGTCTGTCTGTCTGTCTGTCTGTCTGTCTGTCTCTCTGTCTCTCTCTCTGTCTGTCTGTCTGTCTCTCTGTCTCTCTCTCTGTCTGTCTGTCTGTCTGTCTGTCTGTCTGTCTGTCTGTCTGTCTGTCTGTCTCTCTGTCTCTCTGTCTGTCTGTCTGTCTGTCTGTCTGTCTGTCTGTCTGTCTGTCTGTCTCTCTGTCTCTCTGTCTGTCAGCTGTGGGAAAATAACATTTAATATTAACCAGAATGGATTGACAGGTTTTGATGATGACAAAGGAGATGCTAGATCCAGCCAAATTGGTGCCAGTCCCAGTCTGGGAGGTCTCTAATCCTGGTTCCAGAAGAATCCGGCACAAGCAACCCACTTATCTTCAGACAGGCCTTCTGAAAAGTCTTTCACATGCTGTATGAAAGCATGTCAGTAGTTTTGGTGCCTGAACCTGTTATCACAATTTGTTAGTTTGGTTTTGTTATTTCCTGTTTTATGTTGAAGGTTCACCTCACAGATCTTTTGCTTTACTTCCTTTTTTCACATTTGAAATTGTTGATTTGTGTCACCTGTCCCTCATTTGTTTTCACTTTCGCCTTATTGGTTTCCTGAGTGTTTCCCAGTGTTTCCTGTGTCACTGGACTTTTGTTCTGTTTTTCCCCTTTCCCCTTCTTATTTCATGTTTTTTTGTTTTGCTTATTGGACTCATTATGTTGGCTTTGGTCCTCGTCTGCCTCTCCCTCCCATCAGACTTCATCTGTTGGCTTTTGTTTAAATAGATTTACTGAGCTGCACCAGCTCTGCCTTTGGTTTGGTGTGCATGTGGGTTCAATCCTTTGTTTCCTCCGTGACGCATTATGACAGTTGTATAAAGCAAACCAAGTAGTTTTGGTGCTCCTGGTTCTCCCCAAACTGCAGCCGTTTCACAACATTAACCACATGCTTGATAGGCTTTTGGCACGGAGGCTTTGTTTGTCATGTTGGCCAGCTGGAGCTTTCACTCTGAGCGTCTAATATTGCTGTGGATTAGTTTACAGTGGAGTTAGTTGAAAGCCGATATGTCTCATATAGACGTTAAAGGGTACCTTGTGTTGCAGTATTTGATGCCCTGAGAATGAGGACAGGGTGGCATGAATGTGTTTTTTATACTTAAAAAACAGGTGTCCAGTAATACTCGTCTCTGCACATGGAGTGGACGTCACAGTGTGGACATCTGATTCCAACCATACAATAAAATCAATGAAATGTCATAAACAAACCAGAGACATGCATTCACCTCTTTTCTCACCTCATAATCACGTCTGGGTTCTTGATATCCAACTGGACCCATTTTTGGCCAAAGACACAATGTCACTGTGTGACCTGTGATTGGTGGGTCTTACCATTTATGGGGTTTAGCATGGGATGGTTTCACTTTCACTGCTAGCTGCCAGTAACTGGGTGGCCCCAGCTATGAACCTCAATCACCCTTTGGTATGTGTTCTAGCACACTGGGACCTGTGATCGATGCAAACACACCTGAGACCTGACTTTGGGTCACAGGTCCAGTCACTGTGCCGAGGGACTCGAGAGTCCTCATCGAAGACCCTTTATTTTGACTTTTGTGAGACATTTTCTTACTGACCAAGGTTTCAGCTTCATTAGCTGAAGACCAATCAGAGATCAGTATTCCACTGAAGTCCAGACAGCAAAGTGTTTTAGTTTTCACAGTAAACGGAGCAGAGAGTGTCAGGAGGTGCATTACAGCCAGAGTCCCTTTCATCATGTCAAGGTGTAATGAGTGGCTGTCAGAGTGTCCTGCAGGCATCCTGCTGGGTAAAATCACCCACATCACACTCACGCTGACAACCTGTAATTCACCCTTCAGCGGACCGAACGGGCCGACGGGCGGCTGATGGCGTTCATTTCCTCTGACACGCTGCAGCGTTTCACTGTTTGGTGTTAATCAGCTCCGACTCTTTGTTGGTATTCTTGTTGAGCTGAAGGACGACCGAGCATCAACATGAGAAGCGTTTCCACTTAACTCCTTCACACGGAGACGATAATGAGCAGCTTTCCTCTCCGCAGCAGACCAAGCTTCAATCTTCCAAGAACAGCGAGACCTCCTGAGCGCTCTCTCATCAGAAAACATGACATTTTTATACAGACTGTTTGTAAAACCTGACCAAAAACTGAACTAATACTCCACAGTCTGAACCAATGAGAGCAGTGCTTCATGGCAGAAAGACGCTGTGATTCGAATTCTAACAGGAACTGAAGATGGTTTCACTCATCAGTTGGATTTTTTTTTTGTTGATTATGATGCTTTCTTTCTTTATCTATCTTATGCAATATTTACCATTATTATATGATAATTCATAGTTTGTTGTGTTTCTGATACATATCTCTTTATCATGGGTGAGTTTTTGCAGAACAAAAAAAAATCTAATTATGAGACAATTGTCATGTAATCAGGAGAAAGGTTTTAGAATTATGTGGTAGTTTTTATATATGTGTGTGTGTGTGTGTGTGTGTGTGTGTGTGTGTGTGTGTGTGTGTGTGTGTGTGTGTGTGTATTATTATTTTTTTTTTATGCATGTTGTGGGATCCTCCCCCATATATATATATATATATATATATATGGGGGGGGGGGAATCCCACAACATGCATTAAAAATAAATTATCAAAATACCGGACAAGAAATAATGGTAGAACATAAAATCAGAATGATCGTCCATTTTGTGGCAAATAAATAGAGAGCAGAGCTCTGACGGCTGAAGAACAACGTCGGGATGAAAACTAGCCCTGCAGCCACATCCTTCAGACCCTGACTGACTGAAAACATCCCAGTTTTCACTGGAGGTGCAGCGACATATATCCCACACAGCAAATAACACACATGGATGAGGAGGAAGAGAGACGATGTGTGCGTGAATAACATTTGAAAAGGACAAAACCAGACCCAGATGTTTTCTGATGGAGACCGGGTTGTGTTGAATGTGTGAATGAGCTCACAGGCTTCAGGTTTTTAAAATGCTGCATGAATGCCACAATGGTGACGGGAAAAAAAACTATTAATTTAAAATAATGTTCCTAGAATTAAAAACGAGAAATTGGGCTTTGTTGCAGGTGCACTATTGTAAGAGGGTTTTCCAAATGTATTAGAGGAGTTTTTGATTAAAATTTAGTCCACGTAGTGAAACGTAACTGTGGAACATCATCAGAAATTAACTGTCCAGGAACACTTTCCAGAAAAGATGCAACCTGGTTTCACACCAAAACGTGGAATACAACATGGTGTCATTTTATGCTCAAGTTAGCAATAATAAATATACAACATCCAGTTACTTTTTCAAAATAAAAGCTTGTCAAACTATTTCAGGTCATGGTTTGGCTCAAAATAGCGTCTCTCTCATGGTAATGGAACCCTGATCTACTGCTGCTCCCGTCGTGTCCGTTATACTCCATTTGTCCTTCGATAGCATCATTATGGTCGCCTGCTGGAACTGCATGTTCATATGTGAGTAGACACGTAGGCAAACCATCACACTCACATGCTATCCTCTGGTGGATCATCAGGTCTGTTTCATGCTTTGGTGTGAGGCTGGGACGAGATGATCACATTTCAATACGTAGACTGTGAAGTTTGTTCCTGTGGCACAAAGCAGCAGCGATCTGAACCTACTGATTACGAACTGATGCCGTGACTCCACATGAGACCTGATAAAAGCTGATAACAGCTGAGGAACAATCACTTGTTATTGTTAAACCTAAAGCAGCAGAAACAGCGGCGCTGCCAACACAAACTGACAGCAGTACAATCACTGTGAAACACCAGGAAGTGTCGGCTCAGGGGAGTAAACAGAGAGTCAGCTCACCAATCGCGCAGAATTCAACACAAAACCCTGCAGCTGCAATTAAAGACACTGAACAGAAACGTGGACAAAATGAAAATGTCATCATCTATGGAAGCCCACGACTGCTATGAACACAAGAACTGATTCAAGGACAGATAAAGATGAAACCTACGCATGGTCCGTCAAATGGTACCAAGTTTGGATTTTCCTTTCAGTGGAATTACAGAGAAGTCAGCCAAAATCACGACAGAGTAAAAATGTTGACTTAATAATGTTAGGCTTGCAGCCGCCAAGTATTAGGACCCAGAGATGCAGAAACCAGAGGCAGGAATTGTGTGAAAATAAGAACGATTTATTAACAAAACTTTATAAACAAAACAGAAAACGGGGCTGCACGGTGGCGCAGCAGGTAGTGCGCGTGCTTCACAGCAAGAAGGTTGCCGGTTCGATCCCCGGGTCAGACAGGGCCTTTCTGTGTGAAGTTTGCATGTTCTTCCCGTGCATGCGTGGGTTCTCTCCGGGCACTCCGGCTTCCTCCCACAGACCAAAAACATGCTCATTAGGTTAATTGATGACTCTAAATTGTCCGTAGGTGTGAGTGCGAGTGTGAATGTTTGTTTGTCCTTGCATGTGGCCCTGCAATCGGCTGGCGACCGGTTCAGGGTGTACCCCGCCTCTCGCCCATTGTAGCTGGGATAGGCTCCAGCCCCCCGCAACCCCGAAAGGGGTAGGCGGTATAGATAATGGATGGATGGATGGATGAACAGAAAACGCGCTCAACGAGCGGATAAAAGACAAACAAAAGGCGCACTCAAAAGGAGTGGAACAAACAGAAGGAGCACCGACGGAGCGGGTTCGACGAAGGCATGCGTGGAAGCGGCAGGAGACACTGAAACAAAAGAAAACACAGCACTTTCAATGGCTGGAAAACACGGTGGACCAAAAAACAAAGACTTTTCTTAACAACGAGAGTAAACTAGGAGACTTGTACTTACTGACCAAACAACCAGACATCGACCATGGAGTAGGAATAATCCGGCAACGAGGAGAAGCAGGTCCATGTCTTTTATACTCTCCCTCATGAAGGGAGAGTGAATGCAGGTGAGTCGCTGTGGGAGGAGCTGGCAGCAGGTGAGGGGCTGCCCAGCCACAACTCCAGGGGTAGACAGACAGACACAGACACAGGGAAAAAGGGAGAGGAGACACACTGGGAGAGACAGGAGGGCAGGATCATAACAAATAACTCACCATTGTTATGTTTATTCATCATTATTTGAGTTTTCTATCATACCTTTGAGCCTGTCTCACAGCTTTTAAAACGTCTGATGATCTTCCACATACTTCAGCTCGTACTGCTGTGTTTTGAGTTTTGGGTGTATCTGTGACAGAGGGATGTTTGAGTTCAGCCAGTTCGTTGTGGGCCCATCAGGTGAGCAGCAGCTGTGTCTTCCATCATGTCTGACCTCTTTAAAACCACAACAGTTTGCAGGCACATGTTGTTTAGCATCACACTGATACTCAGAATAAAGCCTCTTTAGTCTGTGTTTCTGTCTGTGGGGGGCACGACCGACATGAAGTACCATAAAGGCAAGTCAGGTCCAAAAGGGACCCCAGGACAGTTAGATCTGGTCCTGCATAACTTAGACCTGATTCAAAGGAGTGGTGCATTTGGTCAGAAATTGACCAAGACAATTCAAAATAGTTTTTTATAAGGTCTAAGACAATTAAAACAAGGCCAGGGCCAGCTGTGGCTCAGCAGGTAGAATGGGTCATCCCTCAACGGTTCAGTCCCAAGCTCCTCTTCTCCATGTGTTCAAGTGTCCTTTGGCAAGGCATTGAACACAGAGTTGCTCCTGATGGGCAAGCATGCATGGCAGCTGTCTGAATGTGAGAGGCAGATTGTAAAGTGCTTTGTCTGTGAAGGTAGAAAAATACCACAGAGCCCATTTACCATTTTAATGTTGAGAAGAGAACAGTGCCCGATCTGCAACCTGATCAGAAAAGTATCTGAGCCACTTGGTTCCAAAGAGATACAAGGATCACTAAATCCGGTTCAGAAGAGACAGGGGAACAGTCATATCTGGTCCTAAGTGACCTAGAGGAGAAGTAGACTTGATCTGAAGGCAACTTCAACACAGGGTTACAAAACCAGACTTAGTACTGAGACCAGACAAAAGAGTTCAGACTTACAGTGCAGCAGCTGCAGAGAAAGCTTCACTGCTTTCTTCTGAAATCAATTTCCACTTCCTTCACTTGCTTCCTTCACAATCGTGTATGTATGTGAGCGTCAGGGAGACTTCAGTCTTCTTATTTAGTGTGTTTAACGTCCATCACAGAGCAGAACAATGAGCCTCATTCATGCTGCTCTCTGTATCCTGACTTTATTCTGCCTGACGAATCACACAAGAGCCAATGAACACTGAACGAAAAAATGCTATCTGACTGTCGACTGAATCGTGTGAAATTCATTTAAAAAGTATTTTCAAAACTGAATATAAATCACTCTTATCAACACAGCTTTTCAGTTTTTTAAATCAACATAATTTCATAGGCATTTGCCCACTTCTGATATGAAAATATTCCGTTTTTTTGATTCATTATTGCCACTCATGCTTTTCATTAATCACATTTGAAAAGACTTGGGCCTTCTGTGAAAAGAGACAGACAGAAAGTTCTAGATGTGGGAGAGGATAGAAAACACACGCAGAAAGACAAGAACTCAGCTGAATTAATAATGCGTGAGAGTCCGGTTTTAACGAAGCCGGGTCTGATCTGTATTTACATACTATGAAGGCGTGTATGCCCCTGTGTTTATATGTGGATAAATATTTCATCAAAGGCCTGTTTTCCCGCTCGGCTGCAGGTTCGAGGCTGAGAACTTCAAACTAACTCAGTGATCAGCGTGGGAATAGGAGGTATGATCATCAAACACACAATTATACAGATTTTCTGAACACCCAGCTGGTGCGACACCGTGACAAATGTAGAACAGATAAAAAGAGTGAATTAGATGAGGTCTCAGCTCATCCTTCATGTCCCATTTAAATCCCTGAAGTTTTGCAAACTTTCAACTGGAGAATGGCAAAACGTGTAAATGCTCACATTCTGGTGCTCTCTGAGATGAAAACAAAGACAAAAGATGTTTGTTTGTATCCTTGAATCTGCTGTGGGCATCTTGAAAAAGGTCAAACAGAAAATGCTCGACAGTCTCTGAGCAGACAAACTCGGCTGGATTCATGGTGAACACGAGGGGTTAGCAGGAGCTCCTAGCGTGCTCGGTTACATTGGGTGTCAGATTTAGAACCTGCTTTACATTCATTCTTCATCCAGAGCAGCTGAGACTCTGCAGTCTCACTGCTTTGTTTGATGTTTATAAGGTGAAAAGGAGGAAATGACTGAGCCTTTAGCTTCAATCCCAGCAAACTCCATCACTGACATGAGATGGAAAAACACAAGCAGCCAATCAGAGCTCTTGGTGTCTCCACATGGTATCTCCATTGGCCTGACTTGTAGTTCAGGTCCAGCCACACCAGCATTTCATTTGACTTTGACACACAAATGTACATAACTAACTTCTTCGAGTCCCGCTGTGGGCGCTGCTGGCGTGTCCACCATGCCTTCAGTGCCTGCTGCTCGAGCAAAAAGAGCCTTTCTGTGTGGACTTTGCATGTTCTCCCCGTGTTCACCCGGGGTTTCCTCCTTAAATAACATGCAAGAAGATCACCACCTGACCAATGGTGACGAAGGAGAACTGGTCCCCGGGCGCCGGGGTCGGCGTCGGCTGGCAGCTGGCAGCCCACCGCTCCTGGTCTGCCGCGGAGGATCAACAGACCGAGGATGGGATAAATGTGGAGAAAATCATTTCACGGGAAGCGTGGCGTGTAGTGTGCAACTAACTCTGTGTGATGTGATAATAAAAAGTACGTTTCTTCTTCTTCTTTTTCTTCTTCTTCTTCTTGAAAGCGCCAGACTTGTAGGGAACGAGGAGCCAAGAGTTTCCATAGAGCTTTTATCCACACACACATGGACAGCAGTGAGCTACCATAGAAGGTGCTGGTCTGACCCTCAGGAGCAGGTGAGCTGCTCGGCTGCTCTGCAGTACCTAAACCACTCCTCTTGTTCTCCATAACGGTTGACATCAGGTGTGTCAGGGTTTGTGCTGAAGTTTTAATGCAGAGAGAAACTCAAAGAGGTTGGAGGGCTGGATCGTCCTTCAGCCTTTAAAAGAGCAACAACACAAGAGCTAAAGTGTTCATCATTTCATGATGGTCCTCCTCAGTCCATGTAGTTTCTGGAGTCTTTAGTTGCTCCTGTCCCAACGTGTTCGAAACGAGTTGCTGCATCAGATTCAGAATATGCAAATATTTTTAAAAAATCAACGAAGCTGAGGAGGAAAAACATTAAATATACTGACTTTGAGCTGTTTTCAGGTCAGTTTTGCAGGTTATCACATTTTATTTGATTTAGGTTTTACACAGAGTCCCAACTGTTTTGCAATCAAGGTTTTATATACTCTGTGTGTGTGTGTGTGTGTGTGTGTGTGTGTGTGTGTGTGTGTGTGTGTGTGTGTGTGTGTGTGTGTGTGTGAGATTGATCCAAACCAGTTTGAATAAATGTCCAGGATCCAGGTGCAGATCCGGGATCAGATCGTGATGCTGGTAGGAATCTGTCTCTGCTGCACATTTGTAAATAATTAGAGTGAACGTAGAGTTGAAAGCTTCTTCCTCGCATCTTATTTTGCTGCTCTCAGCGTCCCACAGAGACTCCCTCACCTCTGAAGTTAATGATCTGTGAGGAGGAGTGTGATAATACTTGTTTCATGGGAGCAAATGTAAGAAAATTCAGTTTCTCTTCTTCTAATCATAAAGTCCCGATGGGGGGGGGTTCATACAGCATCTCCTCTGCTTTGATTTCCCTCAGCAGAGCCTCAGGACTTGGTCTGCCTTTATGTAAGAATTCATTATGTAATCAGACTGAAATAAAAAGAAATAAACTAATAATCGTGGAACTGTGGTTAATTTACGCTGATGAAGAAGAATCACTGACAGATTCACTTCAGACTGTAGTCCAGATGTGACATCCTGGTTTTAAACTGGAACTGTGCTGATTACTGCAGCTGCATTTGACTATTTATCAGTTAATACACCGTTAGTCACAGTTTATTGTTGGTTATACTTAAACTACACCGTGTCTTACAGTCACACTGAATTTTAAAGACACTCAGTCTTAAATGTTTATGACAGAAAAAACTACAGAGCCCAAATCGTTCAATAACAAATGATTATAAAAAGACATTATGAAATAATCAATATTTCAACATTTTTGGGAAATATTTGAAGAACAAACCAACTGATTATTAGGAAATGTTCTTTCATCATTGAACAGTTGGTGTAAAGTCTGAACATGTGACAGTTTGAGTCCAGCTGCAGGTCGTGGTCTCGGATGATGTGAATCCACCTCATCCAGCCTGACTCATGAGGCATCCTTCAGCAACAACACCACCCTCATCCACCCACAGTCTGAGCTCACTGCTTCACACAGCTTCAGGAACCTTCCCTCATGCTCTGTTTGGTGAGAATCATCTCAAAATGGATCATGTTTATTGATAAATGCAGCTAAGGTTCATCCTGGCAGCTATAACCGGCAAACATCCCGTCTGGCTTCAGGGGAGCAAATCGATCCAGGGTGACACCAGGTGGTGTTATTCAGAAAGATTGCCACAAACATGAAGCCTTAAAAGCATTGCAGTTGTTGTATGTTGTATTTCTGTTGTGTTTTATATTTGAAGTTTTATATGTTAATGTTATACGTCTCTTTATTTGGTCCGTTTTGAGATTCAGTACTTTTAAAAAGCTCAGTGCAGGGATTAAACTGAACCTTAAAATACTGCAAACAATACATTTCTCCTTAAAATAAGTTCAGTTTTAATGACAGTAAAAATGTTGCGTTTGCTTCAGACCAGAGAAACATGTCTTTATGTAACCATGTGACCTTATTTAACCTGACCTTGTTACCATGGTAACATTATCCCATAAATTTCGGACCCTTCAAATCAAAGAACCAACAAAACTTCAAATCATCAATAAATGTGAATCTTCTTCGCCACCTGAACATGAACACAGAAACTGACAGCGAGTCAGGCCTCACTGATGACATCACACTGAGCACGCTCACTGAGGTCATGATGATGTCAGAGCTGCCAAAATGATCTCACACTTTATTGTCACAATCATCAGTAACACCACCCAATGCCTCCAGCTACCATCAAACTGGGATGTTGGTTCAGTGTCCTGTCTGTCTGGTACGGTGGCCCCCTGTTAGAAACATACTCCGAGTTCTCTTTAACATCTCAGAAGATTGTGTGTAACGTTCCCACAGCCACAAAATAATGTTCCCAGAATGGTTTGAGAAGCACATTTTGCTGGAAATACAAAACTCTTTACAACACAAGCACTGAAACCAAAGTGCTTCAATGCAAAAAGGCACCAAATACTTGATAATGCTGAAAATCAGACGTGATGTTATCGGCAGGCCAACAAAGACAACAACAAGACCTGCAGCAGATCTGGTTCAGTGGTTTCTGGCCAACATGCTCGACACTATAAAAACATTCTGAAAACCACATCCATCAAGTTTTAGAAGGAAAAGCTGACGGTTGGAGACTGTGAAGAATCCAGATTGATCCTCGACATCAATGCTCTTCCTCACTGCCTTTGAGCAGGACAGCATCTCCACAGAGTAAAAACCAGTTCCAGATCTGGGACCTCATTTATAAAACATTGTGTAAAATCTATACTAAAAGTGTGCGTACGCCCAAAAGCTGAAAATGGCGTACACCAAAAAATATTCGGATTTATAAAACCCTGCGTACTCACACCTGCACGCAATTTTCCCTTTATAAATCACACTCCACCTGGACGATTGATGATGGATGGATGGATTCACCTCACATCCCGCCCCCGACACACCCACATTTTACCATGAATGGTCAACGCAAAGTACCTCATGAATGTCTTTGCATATAAATATGCCTGCTGATCAATGGCATTTATGAAATTAAAAAGAAGTGGTCGGATGTGAAGGTGGAGGCCAAGAAGAAAGTGGCATGGCACCGTCGAAGCGCATCTGCTACTGGTGGAGCCAAGGGCGCACCCGAGCCCCCACCACTGGACACCAAGATAGCCTCGATCCTTGGTACGGGATGGCGCGGTTCCGGCGGGTGGGTCTATCTAACACTGGGCCCAGTTCAGCACACAGATCCAAGAGCACCGCTCGAGGGAATCTAAACCTGCTCATTAGCCAGTCATCATCATGGACCAGGAAATCTCCGTGGTCCCTAAAACTCTCCATCCTCATCCTACCATTTGCGTGATCTTCCAGCAGTGCCAGCGCATCCATTGTGCAGCATTATGCACGAGTGTCACCGCACTGTTTATATGCTTACTCAGCAAACTGCATGATTGTTACACACCTTGTCAGATTTAACACTAATCCATCAGTGCCATCCACCGCTCTGTATCATCTGAAGATGGAAGTATGATATATGAACACTGAGCATACAGCAGTAGGCCTCACTAAAGGAACACATCTCTAACACTGCAGACTTGGCTGTTTATGATTACGGTCTATAAGTCTGATATGTGATGACATTAAATGTATGAGATCAATCTGGCTTCAATTCACCACCTCACCATCTGCACCGCCAGTTCCTCATCTCCAAAATGTTCGTAAGCAAGCATCAAAGTTGGCGCACCGGTGCGCACATTCTCACGCTAAGTTTATTTTTATGAATCACAACCTTTGCGTAGGAAGTTGCGTACGGAACTTTCAAGCCCCGTTTTGTGCGTAAGCAAGTTTTATAAATGAGGTCCCAGGTCTGTCTCAGACTCCTCTCAGTGCTCATCCACACTCACCTGTCAGAGACAGTTTACCCAAAGCCAGGGGCTGACCTGTGGACGCAGACAGCTGATCTGAGACCGAGAGGAGCATCTTCATCATCTACCAGGCAGGAAGCTGAAGAGGAGGAAAGTGAAGAAGACACTGAGGAAGATTGAGCTTATTAAGAGCATGAACGGGCTGAGTACCAAACACCATCTGCTGAGACTAAAAACTCCTGCTTATTGGATAGAAATGTACTTTATCCAGGTGTTTCTGTGAGCGTCATTATGATCACACACACACACACACACACACACACACACACACACTGGTGCTCAGGGCAGAGATCTCGGTCTTTTTGTCCCTTTCTGTGTCCCGTCCTCCCGTCTGCTGAGCATCATTCTCGTCTCAGATCGTTAAGCCTTCTGCAGATTTAACAAGCGTGTTTTTAGAAACTGGATGTGTTTCTGCTCCGCGGCTCGGCGGCTCTGTGAAGTCCGTGTGGTGGTCACAAATAATGGTGCATCGTGGGACATTTATCAGCTCAGCCAACAGCCATCTGCAGGGACTCGGCTCGGTCGACGTCTTTGTAGCATCTCGCCGTCAATGAGTCGAGAGGCATCAGAGCGGTTTTCAGCCGCCGTCCCTCGCCGCTCGCTGCTCGGCCTGTAATGAATGTTAGAGTGTCTGCGTTGGACTCCACTTCAGCCCTTCATGTCAATTCAATGTCAAACAAAAGGCGAGTTTCTGGGTGTTTCTGAGGCTGACACTGATTCCAGCTCCTCTTTGATGTGTTTGAGGCCTACAGGGAGACGGTTTTCTGGCCTTTATCACCAAGCCTCAGATGTCAGACGCCTCGCAGCTCTGCAGCTCTGCAGCTCTGCAGTACGGAGGCAGACGAGGCCCAGCAGGTGGAGATGCTGGAAACTGATCGAGGTTCAGGCTGTCTGTCCTCCACCAAAAAGAGAGAACTCAAATCTTGGTTGGATGTTGTTCGACGTCTGGTCTGCGTCGTGGCACCTGCAGCGTGCAGTCGTTTTTTTACACTCCTCACCTTTCGGGACTCTTTGCTCATGTGTCATCATAGCCTGGATTATAGATAATTTTATTTCTATTTAATTTATTTTATTCCCAAAAAAGTGGATTTGATTATGTCTATTGACAGTTTTTGTCTTATTTATTCCATGAATTAATTAGATAATGCATCATTTGTACATCTAAACCAAGATTTTCTGAGATTTTTACCTTTTTCGCCTGTGGTGCGGAGACCTAAGTGTGTAAGCTAATATAAGAAGAAGAAGAAGTTTCATGACCACAGACTCAATCAGCTCCTGGTTTTGAGTTTTTTTATTTGATTCAAATGATGAATTACTGTGTGACTCCCCTGAAAGGAGCACTGATCCAGAATCAGCCTGAAAGGACTCACATTGTGTTCCAGAACACCTTCACAGTTGAGTGTTTTAAGATTTTATTGATAAGCTCATCAGGTTTCTTGATGAGTTCTTGCTTGAAGTCGCTGTTTGCATTCAGTCTGTTTCACGTGATGTTTCTCAGTGTTTTATCAGCGTTTTATGTTTGATATTAGAAATTTGAAACTGAGTGCAAACTTTTCCTGATCTCAGTCAGTGAATTTAAACAGCATCATCAATATTTTACAGCTGAGTTTTAACTGTTGTCTGTTGCTTCATCGCTGTCCAATGACGAACCGCCTGCAGCTGTAATCTGTAACCATTCCTGCCATCGCCATTATCCACCCAAACACTCAGAGAGCGGATCAGCCTGCGATTGGATGAAACCACAGTGACCACATAATGAGCTGCGTGTGGAAAGCAGCTCATTCAACAGTAATGAGACTGATTCACATCAGGAGAAAAGGCAGTTAATGTGAAGGAGAAGGCTGATGGAGACTGATGGAGGCCAGCCGGAGGCCAGGAGGTCATCGATAACGTCGGTCTGTGATTACAGTCCGGCGGCTTATCAATACCTCATGTCTGAGACAAAGCTCGACCTTCAAATGTCTCCGTTCTCTGATTCAAAGAGGATCTCTCACTGAAAACAGTCAAATACTCACAACTTTATTTCTCCTACTTCTTCATCCTCTCAGCCCAGCAGAACCACTTCTTCTTTCCTCTGTACTTTCAGTTCTAGCAGAGATTTAAAGGTTGCAACGATCCCAAAATCTGTCTGACTGAATTGTGGTAAAAGGTTTATAAATGTTTGACATTTTTTCTGCCTTATTCCATTATAATATTCAAACACCATTCACACACTGTGATCAGTGGATGAGGTGCTTTCTCTGTATATGTATATGAGGATATGACAGTAAACACCAATCGTCAGGTGAACAAAAGCTAAAGGATGTGTCTCCTGCGACCGTCAGGCAGATTTGTGGTGTAATTCGGTTCAGTACACGGTTTTTCTTGATTTTCCCCTTTTCCAAGATGAAACAGGCAGAGATAAAGTTTTGACACAGCCTGAATGAAATAACTGACCCTGCTTTTCAAACTAGTAACTCCTCTTCAAGTTCTCTTCTCTTATTTCTATGTTCTTTTGTTTCTGTGGAGATCTGATTCCATAAAGCACATCTGTACGTTACTACCAGAAAACAAAAGCTGACTTAAATTAAACATCCAACCAGATTCATATTCTTCTTCTGCGAGCCTGATATTTATCTCCATGTCTACGTCTGCTGAGTGGACGTGTTTTAATAATCAGGATGAGTAACATCAGTGTTCTTGTATGAATAATGGTTGTACATACATGGTTCCTGCCTGAAGACTCTGCTGGTTCACGGTCCTGACACCTTCTTTATGTTCAGGATTTAATTTGATCCAACAAATGAAAAACCAACAGAGAGGCAGCATCAGTGAGTCAGACAGGAACATAAAAGCAGAAAGCCACAGTTTGTCATTCGGAAACAAAGAGCTGGAGGCAGTTGGATGTTTAAAGAGGCTGTTTGTGTTGTCTCAGTGTGGACTCTTGGTTTACACTCTTTGACTGGAAGCCTGAAAGTCGTCCTCTGTGGATAAAAACCCCACATGATGTCCGTTCACTGCCAGCTCTGTTAAACAGACACCAGGTCAGTTTTCTTCCTCCTGACTCAGTGTAAACAAAGCTGACTCTGTCAGAGCAGGTCGACACGAGGAGGACAGCGTTCTCAGCTGAAAGCTGACTAAAGGTCCCCCTCGGTGTCTGGACGCAGGAGCAGGAAATGCTGCTCAAAGTGTTTGGAGAGCCCTCGGGTGCGTTTGGTTTTAATGTTGGCTGCAGAGCCAGGCGGCCGGCGGGGAAGAGACGCTTCCAGAGCTGCACCACCGTCACTTAGCAACAGCACCTTTTTAGCTGGATGAAAGCTCAGGAAGTCCCCTGACGGACTGGACACCAGCAGAGATGAGATGCTGGTCCAACAGAGACGGGAGCACCAATGTTAACATACATTAACTCTTTCATGAGGCGATGAAAGTAAACGCAATGTTTGGCCTAACATTGAAAGAGTATCTGCAGCACCTCTTCCTCAGAAGACACCTTTTATTATGGGGTTCAAGCTAATGGATGAAGTCATGTTTTACATTTCAGGTTACACCATCACTTCTGCTGGAGCTAATATGTTGATAAATGGGTTTTGGTGCAGATTATCTGCAGACCTTTATGAAAATTGGGTAAGTGGTCACAACCTGGTGACCCTAAATATCTTCTAATGTAGAAATTATTGCTGTTATTTATTTATTATTGCTGATTTTCCGTCCAGTAGACCAAAGACAGAGTGCATGAAAGATGAACCACAGAGGTCCAGCAGTCCATGAAGAGAATATGTCAGAAATTCTACGGGTCCTTTAGAAACTTCAAGGGGTCCTACGGAAAGTCCTAGAGGTCCTTGTGAGGCCCTGCAGGCCCTGCTTCCCTGTAGGAAGTTCCATAGCTTCTTAAGAAAGTTCCTAGGATTGTTAAGGATGTTCTTGGGGTCTTTGTAGAGGTTCTTGAGGGTCCTTGAGGGTCTTGTTTTTGAGGTGTTAATTAATGGTCACATAAGGATCAGTGAGTGATTCAGATGAAGGGGTCATTTCAGAGGTAAATTAAAAAATCAATTCCAAGTGTTTTGAGGGATTGTGTGTTTTGTTCATAAACCTCAACCTCTGAGGACAGATCTGAGATCAGTTTATCTTGTGCAATATATGAAGAATTGCTTCTGATCATTCAGTTTCTGTTAGGCAGAGCCTAAATTTAGAGGTATTTGGAACCAAGATACAGACCGGAGACAGAGAGTACAACAAGAAAATAATCTATTAACAAAGTAAATAACAAAAAGCACACTCATAAGGAGTGGAACAAACAATTTCTCCACATGGGAGGCTGAAGCTGAGCAAGGCTGGACATGGCACTGCAAAAGACAGAGGCACACGAGGAAATAGAACAAAAGAAAAGTCCACCGCTCTGGGTGTAAATGCTGAGACAGCAACTGGCGATGACTAAGGTACTCAGTGGGCTCTGGAAACTCCCAGGAGAGCTCAGGAGAATCCAGCGACAGACCAAGCTCAGCGTCTTCCTTATTTACAAGGCCCTAATCAGGCTCATGTACTCCAGGTGCGCTGGTGGAGAGGCGGAGCCAGCTAGGTGCAGGGAACACCCAGCAGAGACAGACAGGGCAACAGACAGACAGACAGACACAAAACGCTGGGAACAGGCAGGTTAGCAGATCCAACAGTTGCAGACACCATCGGTCTGATTTGTCTCTAAAGCGGATGTTCAGGAGGAGGTATAGTGGTTGTGTTTGTTCTAAAAATAAAAGCACATCTCCTTCTGTTCCATAAAAATAAAAGCACGTCTTATTTGTGCATGTTCTGTGTCTGATGATAAAGGCCATGCTAACATTCAGGACTGTTCGTGTTGACCGTGTGATGTGTGAACATGAAGTGTGTTTTGTTGAGTGTTTCCTGCTCCGGCTGCGAGTCTCAGTGTGATCTCACACTGATCTGAGGTCAGATGAATAAAACAGTCTGAAGGTGCCAACATTATGACACAATGCATTATGGGAAGCCATGGGAGGCTGTTTTCACTCTCTGACATCATGTTGAGGTTTTTATTTTGTTATTTATTCCAATTTGATCTGTTCCAGATGGTGACAAAAACACACAAAAACGAGAAGCTCACTTGACATCAGCAGCAGCTGTGATTTAGTCTCCGGATCGAGGAGGTGAGGAACATTTCAGAATGAGGTTTTTCTTTCTAATTCAACTCCTGCAGCATCTTTGCCTCCCCTTCAGCTCTCAGACACCCCCCTTAGGAGGCATTTGTGTTTGTCTTTAGAGTCTGTCCTGCTGAATGTCTGCTACAGACCACGTCCTGCAGGTTCACCAGAGTTCAAATGAATCCCGAACAACTTCAATTACTGAGCAGCTCCTCTGCGATCTTCATTCAATCTGAATGGAGCTCAGGTTCTCCTCCTCCGAGTCTGGACGTGGGTCCAGGTTCTCCTCCTCGGAGTCCAGATGTGGCTTCAGGTCTGTTATTGTTCACTTTGACACTCCGTGTTGCTGTCAGGATTAAGACTAATCTCCATCCTCCATTATTTCCTGAATATCAGGATATTCAACTGATAAAACTCATTTCTGTTATTGAAATAATTTCTGTCCTCAAAGTCTATTAAATATTTCAAGCTGTTTCCATTTCCATCAGCTTGTCTCCTGTGACGCACATCATGTGTGATATGTATGGTCCTGTTTGTTTTTTAAATCCCTCCATAGGCCTCTATCTGTGTGATTTTATAACATACATTATGAAGTTAGTAAATACGTGTGTTCATGTCATTTCAAGCATTTCTGTGGCTCAGTGGACAGCTGTCACCACAAACTTCATGACTCTGTTTTCTGATTCCAGAACTTTCATCCCTTCATTTCAAGTGATTTTATTTTATTATTTATTATTCATTTTTAGCATAACTGAATCACTGACTGCATATCTGAACGTTATCATTTATTACACGAAGCTCAGAGTTGATGTTTAGCAGCTGATGCCTCATGCAGGTGTTATGGCATGGCACCCTCTTGTGGAGTTATAGCATCAGCATGTCTGAACAGCATAAAGGAGTAATGTCAACACAACTAATTGGTGAGTTTTTGACCAAACAGTCAGAAATGTGGAGCGAGCCTATCGACTGGAGTGCAGGCTGAGAGGCAGGGTGGTTACTTACAGACTGGGAAGCTGGCTGGAGGCCAGCGTGCTGGATGTTAACTGGCCAAGGTGCAGCCTGGAAGCCAGCGGGCTGGTAAGCACTGGTGTGACCCCCACAGGTATGAAATTACTTAGCCAGAAACAGGTTTTGTTTCAAAGACTGACCTGACCTCAGATTAAGGCCCCTTGTATTGGCCTTCCTCCAAGTATCCTTGAGGTACAGGAGGTCACACAGCTCATACAATTCATCCTGGCAATCTTTTTGGTTGAGTTCATGATGCCGCCTTTTTAAGGCTGAACCCAAACACACATGCAGGACAAGCAGGTTAAGGTATACACAGGTCTTTTATTATGAACACCGGCAGAAATGGTAACGTAGTGGCTGACTGGAATTGGACTCCAACAGTTCACTGCTGGAACAGTTTTCCTGCAGTTCAGTGATCTGTCCAGCAGGGGGAGTGAGTTGATCACATTCAGTGTGAACAGAAGCTACAGACCAACACTCCTGCCAGAGAAGTGATATAATGAATGATGCAACTCTCTGCAACTTTTCATTATTTTTCTAGTGAGAAAAGAAACTTTAAACTGTCTGCACAATTTATTCCTCACACCACAAAAAATTCACTTACATAACACAATGGAGGAGCTGCTTGTTTTTTTCATCACACTTACGGAAATGTGGAATAACTGCAGGAAAGTGATTGTTCACATTGATGCAGCACATCCTCAGAAAGGTTCTTCACAGAGAGACTGACTGACCATTTCACTCATTTTGAGAGAGTTCCTGAAGGAACCTTCAGAAGGAAGAATATTATCTTTATATTTGTTTGCTAACTTGGATTTGATGCTAAACACAGTTATATTTTATCACAAATGAACTGTGTCACAGCTCAGTGAAAGGCTGGTTAACTCCTGGTCAATATACAATGGGATTTTTTTATATTGAAGAAGTATCAAACAATATCTTTCAAGTATTTCTGATTAAGGATTGTGTGGATAAGATAAGATAAGATAAGATAAGATAAGATAAGATAAGATAAGATAAGATAAAACATTATTAATCCCATACTGGGCAAATTAAATTGTCACAGACAGGAAAGAGTAGAAAAGAACAAAATACATTAAAAAAGGGTAGAGAATAAAAATCAACTGTATTTATGTACATTATATATTACTGCCATATTGAATTGCACATGAGACAGATATGGGTAATAAATACTTGTACTACATCAAAAACCTGCACCCCCCAGCACAAGGTTTGAGGCTCCTGCTCTAAACTATCCAAGAGATCCAGGAAATTCATTTTGACTCCACACTTCATGTTGAGCATATCTTAAGGCTTGTGACATGAAAAATATTGAATAATTTCAATAATTTGTTTCTTTGTTCGTGAGCCGAACACAATGGAGCGCCTGTTTCCTGTTTTATTTTGAAATCACTAACCGGGTGTTTTAGGTTCACTTCCTGCACGCCTGTTTCCCATCTCCCCTCGTTACCTCTTGTATTTTACCCTGTGCGTCTCACAGTCTCGTTGCCAGTTCGTTGTACTTCACAGTCCTCGTCCCAGCATTCTGATGTTCACGTCATTGTCTGCTTTGTGCACAACCTCGTTTTTTGCCTTCAACCTTGCCTTTTGCCTCTCTTCTCTGGATACCTGAGCTTGACTGACTGATCACCTGCGTACTGAATCCTGCCTGGTAATAAACCCGCCTTTTTGCCTGAACCTATCTGTGTCGTGCAATTGTGTCCGCCTGTTCTGTGTTCTGGGGAGTTCATGACAGCGCCACAGTGTGAAGGGTTCATAAGACAAGCCTTCATTTTTACTTAGTAAAACATATTTTTCTAAGTAAAATCCTTTTGACATTTTTAACATTTCATCTATTATTCATGGTCCTGGCAGAAATCGGCATCCATATGCTTATTTCGCTTCCGTGTCAGCTGAACTCAGGTCAGTGGATGAAACTGCCTCAGACCTGAACTCATGTGTTGACCAAAGTTATTTTTAAAGTGAGAAACTATGTTAACCTGACAGAGGACATGTGTCAAGGGACAGTTGTGGTCCCACAAGGTCACTGGGCCTCCGGGGGTTTCGGAGTATCAGAGAGCTGCTGCACAGTGAAGCGGCTGTTAATCTACCTGCTGCTGCTGCTGCTGCGACACAAGCAGCTGCTGATTCTGCATACAAGCATTCAGTGGACACGCATTTGTCTGACATGCATGTGGACATTAGACACGCAACACTGAGACCTGCAGGCAGGGACACCAGCAGGTCCTCTGTCTCTATCTGGGTCATGATTAAACATGTTAGATTTAAAATGAAAATGTCATCAAACTGAAGATTTGCCCCATATTCTCAACTGTTTTTATCTTCATGTAAGTTGTGCATCTAAAAATACCAAACTAATAATGAGAAAAACCTGATTAATGATCCAATTGCGGTGACGCATTACATTTCAGATTAAAATAAGATTAATATTCAAGACTTTTCCAGGTTCAGTGTGTTCAATGTCACCACTAAAATATGAATAAGAATAAATGTAAACAATGTCCACAGAACATCCCACTACCAAAATCCACACAACAAAAAAAGGCTTGTAGAAATGTTGATACACTGATCTCAGTCACCTTCAGTTATTGCTGTCCAGTCTTAAGTGTCGAGAGCCTCTCAGGACATATAGGACATGTCCACCGAGGAGCACAATTGCAGCTCTGACGAAGGTCCTTGCACCTCCTGAGCAGACAAATAACTCAATCTGTCTGTTTACAGATGATTCCAGCGATAACGCAGTCAAGACCTAATTTCATCTTTCATCACTGACACTGGAAATTAAATGGTACTTTTTTTCTGTCAAAGATGATCATTCATCAGGTCTCTGTCAGAGCAGTTTTATGTAATTGTAGGTTCAGTGCGTCAATGCTGCGGTTCTTTCAGCAGCCTCCTTTGAAGAGCAGTTAGCATTATTATGTAGGATATACTTTTTGTTGTTGCTGAAGAACCTCTGACTTTATGTTTTCCACCCTCCTCCGAAGAGAGACTCATCATCCAGAGGAAAAGCAAACCAGCACACACTGAAAAGATGAACCATGTTTGTTTACAGACCAGAGACAAAGAACTCATTCTGTGAGTCCATCTGCACATCACACAGCACTGTTTATATGATTGCATGCGATTGTATTTCTATGTATTATTACTATGAAAGTTTGCAGGACTCTACTTGCAATGGAGTATTTTTACTTTCTGGTGTTACTGCTTGTACTTCAGAAAAACATCCGAACATCTGTTTCATTTTATTTTTGTCATCTTTCTGTCTGTAAAACACTCTGAAATGTTGTTGAAAGGCACTGTTGGATAAACTGTGTGTGTGTGTGTGTGTGTGTGGTGGTGGTGGTGGTGGTGGGGGCGGGGGGGTTGGGGGGGTAGCAGTAGGAACAGTAGTGTGTGTGAATATGGGGGTGGGGATTGGTCTCATTGGACTAGCGTGACCAGCTGATGGAGAATGGATGGAGGGGGGAGGAGGGGGAGGAGGTGTGCGCTCTCTCATCCAATGAGCTGCAAGCACTCACCATCACCACTCACCCCCCGCAAGCCTGCAGACACGCAGAGGGTTTAGTGTATCACGAGAGATCAGCAGCAGATCATCCAATAAAAACACTGCTGCTGTCAACATCCACAGATATGAGGCTTTTACTTTGAAGCTGTCAGAGACGTCAGATCTACAGCTTTAAGCTGCTGTTACTGGACATTTTATTTTGGTAATACCATCAGTACACTGTATGGTATCTGAGAAATATTAGTCACTTTGTTTTGCTGAATCCATTTTTTTGCTCACGGGCTGGCAGCAAGTTTTTCATCAGACGGCTAGAAACTAAGTAAGAAAGAAATTAAGTTGGACCTACTGTCGCTACTGCTGAGGGGACAGATGAGACAAAGTGTCTCCTCCTACATCTGCTCCCCAGGTACTCTCCACATGGAGATGTCCTAAAACTTCTACCTCCAGACATCTGCCCACCTAAACTGCTGTCAATAAACAAAATGTTCATCTGTATTTAGCTTTAGAAATAAAAAATCTGACTGCTTGTAAAACGACTCACCCGACAGTGAAAGACAGCTCAATATATTCACCACTAATTTACACAAAGAAGTATTTTTTGTATTATTTCAATTATCCAAAAGACAGAAAAGAATACATTCACCAAACAAGAAATACTAGAAATAAAGAGAACTTGAATAATATGTATTTGCACTGCTTTCATACACTGCTACCATACCTCATTTACATAGTGCTGTACTCCCACAGGAGAAGCTGTTTCAGATCCTTTTCAAACCTCAGAAATGAAGCAGAAACGCTGCTCCACTGGTCCTCTGTACTGAGCTGACAGCTGGCAGAGGCTACTTCTAGAACTGACTCTATAGAAATCCCACATATCCAGTGTGAGAACAGTTGCAAAGACACTGTGAAAGGAAATGGGAGGGGAATAGTTAAGAAATTCAAATCTCAAAGTATGTAAATGTATGTGGAGTGTTTTCATGTCAAATGTGTTTAATAACTCCAGGGTTTGAAGTCATGGAGCAGTTTGAGTCTTTTCACTCGTCCAGATTCTCTTCATTTCACTGACATCAGGCTCCACCCTGAGCCCTCCATCAATCAGTTTATTTATTTCTAATTCCATCAAGAAGAGACCATTTTGACATGTTGTCGAGAGGCACTGTATGATAAATGTGTGTGTGTGTGTGTGTGTGTGTGTGTGTGTGTGTGTGTGTGTGTGTGTGTGTTGCAGTGTGTCTTACTGTGTGGATTTTGTGGTTTTCTGTCAGCTTTCTGTATTTCCTCCTGGCTAGCACAAAACTTGTCCAAAAGATCCCACGCAGTCTTTGGTCCTAAAGCGTTCATCGTAATCATCTCAGATTTCGCTCTTCACAGATTACAGTCATGAAATAAAGGACCGTTGAGCTGTTGCAGCTGAGTCTGTTTTTAACCGTATGCACACATACAACGCTTCACTTGCTGCGATTTTGTCATTTTCCACAGTGAAAGTCAAGAAGAAGGCATCATTGCTCCTTTCAATCAATCAATCAATCAATCAATCAATCAATCAATCAATCAAACTTTATTTATATAGCACTTTTCATACACAATGAAATGCAACACAAGTGCTTAGCAAGAGTTAAAAACAATATAAATGAAAACAGAACAACGTTAAAAACCCAAACCTCCCACCCTCCGTATGTACTAACACACACCCTGAACTACATGCACACACACACACACACACACATCATGTGAGTCATGATGAGTCATCATGGACTGTGAGCACAGGGGGCGCTGGCCACCCGGGCCCCCTGACCCTGAAAGCCCAGCGGACCTCCACACCAAGGTAGGGAGCCCCCCCACCAGCCGGGCTGAAGGGACCTGAGGACAGCACCCCGGCAGCAGACCAGACACAGCTCCCAGTGAGGACGAGGAATCACTGGAATTAGAAAATAAATGAAACAGTTAAAAGAAGAGAAGTTCATAAGATAATGAATAAAGTAGATAAAATATGGTAAAATAACACAAAATAGGGGACTTCTGGCTTAGCGACTCACGGAGTAAGACGCGCCTGCGGGAGCTCCTGTGAAACTCTCTTAAATGATCATTTAGGGCTTTTTCGTGAACTTTCTATTATTACATTTTGACTCCACGAGTTCATTGGGACTGCTTTACGTGCTGACATGCCTGCGAAACAGAAAAATACAAACAACCCGGCGGCTACGCTACCGAAGCCTACCCCCCGGCTGCATCCCCAGGGAGTGGTGCGGTTACCCCACCATGGAGTACACCTGCGCCCCTCCCTTCAGAGGAAACTGCCGCTGTTCCAAGCATGACCTCTGTGAGTTTAAAGGCTGAACTCCTCGCCGTTCTTCGAGAAGAGATGGTGGGCATTTTTAAGTTGGAATTGAAGACGGCATTGACAGACAATTTTACTCAGGTTAAGTCCGAGATGCAGAGTGTGAAGACGGAGCTAAATGCTAACATAGCGGCTGTCCGATCAGAGGTGGATGTGCTTAAGTTAACTGTGACTGACATGGAGGGCTCATTGTCATCATGCACCGACGATGTGGTTTCACTCGACAGTAGATGTGAAGATTTGGAAGCGAGGTCTCGCTGTAACAACATAAGGATAATAAGAATATCCGCGGAGCATGGCACGGTCGACGCAACCACAATCTCCGTCCTGCTGAAAGTCGCTCTCAGCTTGGGAAAAAAGCCAGTTTTGGACCGTGCGCATCGATCCTTACGGTCTAAGCCGAAACCCGGTGAGCACCCTCGCCCCATAATAGTGTCCCTGCACTATTATGCAGACTGTGCCGAGATCCTCCGATGTGCCAGAACCCAGCGGCAGTTCAAGATGAAGGACTCAACAATCTCCATCTTCCCCAACTTCACCGCACGCACAGCCAAAGCCCGTGCAGCCTTCAATGACATCCGACGCCAGCTCAGAGACGTTCCCGACATAAGGTTTGGGCTGTTACATCCAGCGCATCTCCGTATCACCAGAGGGGATATCACAAGGGAATTTACATCACCTAAGGAAGCTGCAGCTTTTGTGAAAACACTTAAGTAAACTTAGATTTGTTACTGCATGGTTACTGAAACACAGGTTTGAAGGTTGGTGCCATTGCAGTTACGTTAAAAAGTGCTGCTGAAATGGTTTTTAACAGCAGGGTCTACTAAATTGTTTTGAATAATGTTTTTTTACTGTAGACATGTACAGTTAAGATTTCTATAAATGGCACCATAGCTCCAACTGTTCTAATAAGAAGTCATCATGCCTATGTATGTGCAGATTTCTGAGATGGTTCCGAGTCTTGTGTTGTTAAATACTCAAGCCCTACCTTTAGCTATACATTTTTTTTTTCAATCTTTTAAATGTTTCCAGGAGCTCCACTTAAGTTGGAGCGAGGTGAAGATGACTCTTTGGTCTGAAGCCTTGAGTTTGCTCTGTTGTTTTATAACTCCTTGTGGAGATAGCACTGATATCCTATCGTTTGGGGATGGGACAGTGGTAGGTGCTTTGGCGGGTGGGTGTGGGCTGTGGGGCGAGTTCGTTAAGTTTTTTTTGCTGTTGTCGTTGTTGTTGTTGTTGCTGGGGTTTTTTTTGGTTGTTTGTTTTTTCCTTTTTTTTTCTTTTTCTTTCTTTTCTTCCCTTCTGTTAAGATCCTGGCTTCCTGTCTCTCCCTGTGTGTCTCCTCTCCCTTTTCCCTGCGTGTGTGTCTGTCAGTCTACCCCTGGATCTGTGGCTGGGCAGCCCCTCACCTGCTGCCAGCTCCTCCCACGGCGACTCACCTGCACTCACTCTCCCTGATCAGGGAGAGTATTTAAGGCATGGACCTGCTCCTCTCCTTTGCCGGATTATTCCTCATCCCCATGTCGAGTTCTGGTTGTTTGGTCCGTAAGTACGAGTCTCTTTGTCTTCCTCTCTTGTTATCAAAAGTCATTATTTTGTCCTTCGTTTTTTCCAGCCTCTTACGTGCTGTGTTTTTCTTTTCAGTGCCTGTCTGCCACGCGTGCCTCGTGCCATACCCGCTTCGTCGGTGTTCCCTCAGTTCATCCACTCCGTTTGAGTGCGCTTTTTGTTTGTTTATCATTCCGCTCGTTGATGTGTTTTCTGTTCTTCGTTTTGTTAATAAAATTATACCTGGTTTCACACAGTCCCTGCCTCTGGTTTCTGCATCTCTGGGTCCTAATACTCGGCGGCTGCATAGCCTTAACACCTTCTCCCTTGTCCCTGGTGTGTGGGGCTGGGAACAGGGTTGCCTCTTATTTTAACTCACATTTCGCATGGCTAATGCTTCAAGCTCAAACGTGAGATTTATCAGCTGGAATATTAAAGGTCTAGGGGGGCTGTCAAGAGATGTAGGGTGTTCTCCCATTTGAAGGGCTTGAAGCCTGACATTGTGTTTTTGCAGGAAACCCACATGAGAGACAAAGATCAAGTCAGACTGAAATGTCCCTGGGTTGCTGAAGTATTCCATTCTAGTTTCAACTCGAGGGCCAGAGGGGTTGCCATCTTGATCGGTAAATCTGTCCCATTCACCCTGACTAATATAATTTCTGACAGAGATGGCAGATATCTGATTGTTTTAGGATACTGTCTCGTGTGCCTGTCCTATTAGTTAATGTATATGCACCTAATTTTGATAGTCCTTGTTTTATGAACAAGTTGTTTGAAAATCTACCTTGTCTGAGTGACTATTCTTTGATTTTCGGAGGGGACATGAACTGTGCTATTGATCCTCAATTAGACCATTCTAAACCTGTCCTAACCCAATCACTAATGGCCAAGGCCCTTCACAATTTCATGTCTAGCAATTGCTATGTAGCCCCCTGGAGATTTCGTAATCCGAGCAGTAGGCAATACTTTTTTTTTTTTTGCATGTGCACCAGACCTTTTCTCACATAGACTATTTCTTTGTAGATGCTAAACTTATGCCAAAAGTGACAAATGTTGCGTATCACCCAATTACTGTTTCAGATCACTCTCCGGTTTCCATAGATATTCAGATTTCCTCCGGCCCTCGCTATCCCACCCAGTGGCGATTCAACACCACACTTCTATCAGATGACAAATTTCATAAATTCATTACAAGTGCAATAGAGGACTTTATTGCTCTTAACCAATCCCACTCAGAACCTATCTCTAAAGCACTACTATGGGAATCCTTAAAAGCATATTTGTGAGGTCAGATAATTTCATACTCTGCACACATAAGGAAATTAAGGATCTCAACTATTCAGAAACTCTAATCTGACTTAGGCTCAGTTGATCAACAGCTCGCGACCACTCCATTTGACGATCTTTTAAAATGTTGCGTGACCTTACAAACTGAGTTAGATCTTATCACAACTAATGAGGCAGAGCGCCTGTTGCTTCATTCCCGCTCGAGATATTACGAACACGGCGACAAGTCTGTTAGGTTACTGGCTCACCAGTTGCGTCGTCAAGCAGCTTTGCATTTAATACCTTGCATTAAGGATGGATCAGGAGTCTTGCAGGAAGAACCGGATGTTATCAACTCTGTCTTGTCGTCATTTTATCAACAATTTGTACAAGTCTGAACTCCCATCAGATCCAGCTGATATGCACAGGTTCTTAGACGAACTTCAGTTTCCTTCTATAAACCCAGAATTGGCTAATCAATTAGACTCAGTTCTGACCATTCAAGAATTAAACTCAGCTTTACAAAGCATGCAAAATAATAAATCCCCGGGACCCAACAGGTTTCCAGTTGAATTTTTTAAAGCTTTTCAGGCCAAGCTTATTCCAATACTTCACTCTGTTTATTTCGAATCTCTAATCCTGGGCTCTCTTCCCCCTACATTGAGGCAAGCCTCTATTAATGTTCTTTTAAAAGAGGACAAAGATGCTGATATTTGCACCTCCTACGGGCCAATTTCTTTAATGAACTTAGATACAAAAATTCTTTCAAAGGCCTTGGCCCGCCGACTTGAAAAGGTCCTTCCAACAATCATTTCTAAGGAACAGACTGGCTTTATAAAAGGGCGTCAGCTCTATTACAACGTCCGCACTTTGTTAAACATAATTTACTCGAAAGAAACAACAACCGTACCCGAAGTAGTGATATCAATCGATGCTGAAAAGACATTTCATCGAGTTGAATGGAATTATTTATTTGCAGTCCTAGCTAAATTCGGATTTGGTGAAAGTTTTGTATCATGGTTACGCCTTCTCTATACAGTCCCCTGTACTAGTATTACTACTAATAACACTCAATCCAGTTATTTTTTTCTAAATAGAGGTTGTAGAGAGGGCTGCCCCCGTCTCCTCTTTTATTTGCACTTGCAATAGAGCCCTTGTCTATTTATTTGAGGACCTCTCCCACCTTTAATGGCATTACCAGGACTCATACAGAGTTGAAATTATTGTTGTACACCGATGACTTGTTACTATATATCACAAATCCAGTAAGAGCCTGCCCCTCCATTGTTCCACTTTTTCACAGATTCAGCCGATTTTCAGGATATAAAGTTAATGTTGCCAAGAGTGAATGTTAACCTGTCAATAAACTAGCGTTGCAACTCTCCCAGTCAGACATTCCTTTCAAGTTAAGTCCTTCAGGATTTAGATACCTTGGGGTTAACATAGCCAGATCCTTCAAATCTCTTTACTCTGAAAATTTCTCTCCCCTCTTAGCTGAGATTAAGGCAGACTTTCAAAAATGGGGTTCCCTTCCTCTCTCCTTGATTGGGAGAATAAACACTGTCAAGATGAGTGTTCTGCCAAAATTTGTATTTCTCTTTCAATGCGTGCCTGTATTCTTACCAAAAAATTTTTTTAAAACAGTTGACTCAATTATTTATCATTTTTTGTTGAATGGCAAGATACCTAGAGTTAAACTAAAGATACTTCAGAACTGTAAATCCTATGGCGGCCTCTCTCTCCCAAAATTTCAGTTCTATTATTGGGCAGCAAACATAGCTAAAATTATACTCTGGTCCAAGTCTACTGATGTACCTTGATATCAGCTGGAAGCACAGTCATGTTCTCCAGTCTCTCTCTCTGCTTTATTGACCGGCCCGATGATGGCTAACCCCTCTGGCCTTACCTGCAACCCTGTGGTTACTGCCACGCTCAAGATATGGTTTCAACTTAGGAAACAGTTTAAATTTACTGCTCCTACAGTTTTAACCCCATTATTGAAAAATCCTGTGTTCAAACCCACGTTTACTGACTCCACTTTCTCCTTATGGCATGATAAGGGACTGAAATGTTTTGAGGATTTCTATAAAGAAGGGATCTTTTGTTCTTTCGCAGATCTGGTTACTGAGTTCAATCTTCCACCCTCTCATCTTTTTAGATATTTCCAGGTCAGGAACTGTGCAAAATCCTTATTTCCCAACTTCCCCCACCTTCCACCTAAGCAGCCATTAGGTGAACTTCTACAATTTAATCTTTCACAAAGGTCTTTAATCTCAAAGGTTTACAGTTCTATCCAGTCATACAATGATCATCTAGCCATTAACACAAGGGAGGCTTGGAAGCGTGAGCTGGGTTTGAATTTTGATGAACACTGGTTGGAATCCACACTGAAAGTCATTCATAAATCCTCTATTTGTGCCTGTTTAACCTTGATACAGTTTAAAGTTATATTTAGATGCCATTATTCGAAAACAAAGTTAGCACAAATGTGGTTGGGTTAATTTTTCCCAAATGTGGTAGGTGTCTGTGACAGATGTGGGGGCTCACCCTGTAATCTTACGCATATGGTTTTTTCCTGTCCAGCTCAAAGAGTATTCATACTTCTCCACACACTGGCATTTTTGGGTTAGGTCTTGTTTAAAAGAGAGCACACTTTCAGCACCGCCACTTTAATGTTCGAGCTGAACATGCGCTCATCGTAGTGAATCGGTTGAATGATAGTCTGTGTGCATGGTCCGAAAACATTCGTTGGTGTGTGCGTTATGTGGGAGATGATGGTTGTAATGGTGTTGATGGTGCTGTCCGGGCAGACGGGGGGTGTGGGGTGTGTGTGTGATGTGCAAGCAGTCAATCACGTGGGTATGATTGTGCTGTGGACAGATCTGCTGGTACTGATTTGGGGAGATTAGCATGCTGCACACCACATGCCAGGTTGGCGGACAGCATGCGGGCACCTGCTTTGTTCAGATCGAGTCCACGTGGACCGAAGAGGTGCCATTTCTCCCAAAAGACGTCAAAGTTGTCAATAAAGCTGACATGGTGAGAGTTACAGGCACAGGAGAGCCAGGTGTTCGTCCGCTCGATCTTCAGGGGGGCAAGGCGCAGTGGCCAGCTCAGCCACCACGCCACCAACACCAGGACCCCGGGTGTGATCCCTCGTCTGGTGGGGGGAACATGAGGAGTGCCAGCACACCGCATCCTTAACCAGCCGCCTGCGCTGGGATGAGGATGAGGAGTGGGACGGTGGAGGCGAACAGCCTCCTGTTGGACACCCACCCGATGCAGGGCTGATCCCTCTGCTGGAGGGCAGCTAGCCGTGAGTGGAGGGAAGGCTGTGGTGTCCATCAACAGGGGCATGATGTCAGAGGCTGCCGAAACAGGCGCAGGTTCCTGGTGCTGGTCCCTGGCCACCGGCTTCTTGCTCACGTATAAGGCCACATACCAATTGGAGAGCGGCAGGCTCGGGGGAGAAGGTTCTTCCAACTCTCCAGGTGACTCGGCAGTGCCTGGTGAAGGTATGGTGGCTCACATGCCACACAAAGTTCACTTGACCGGCCTAACACTAAAAACAGTTAAAGTGCCCAAGACTTAAAAACTGAAGAGCTAAGAAAGGCTAAAAATCCAACTATCAGAACTAAGTTAAAAGGCTAAAAAACCAAGTGTTAAGACTGAGAGCTAGAATACAGACTGAGCGCTAAAACACAGAAGTCTGAACTGAAGGATGGAGGAGGAGAAAAGGAAGAGCAGCGAGTGCTGCTTTCCGCTGTGGAAGCGAGCTGAGTCAGGTCAACCTCAGCCACGGCATGAGGTGCAGGAGGCTTTTGTTGAGTCACAGCTGATGAGCTTAACCCTTGTCCTTCTTGCCTCCCATTGAATGTTGTACCTGCACAATCTTTTCTTTGTATATTTATTAGTGCTGTCAATCGATTAAAATATTTAATCGCTTAAACTTTCCTTTCTTAAGTTTCCTTTGAACATAATAGCATCCATATGCCTCTGTCGAAAGCCATCACCCATTGTTGCCTGGTTTTGACAAGGAGGCGGCGGTGGAGAAGTGGTATTTCAGACTGGATGTGCTATGGTGATAATTCAGTTCACACCGACAACACACACAGATAACTTGGTCTTGTCAGTCGACCCATCTGGCAACTTTTTGAAGCTAAACTTTCCATTCAGAATCTTGTTTGCATCCAGAGACGTGTGTGGGGTGTGCTTATTGTTTTATTTGCGGTTTACAATTGGATTCTGTAGTTTTTGTAACGTTACTGGCAGTGGCCACAGCTTATAAAAAACTACAAGTGCACTAGGTCACAAAGAGCGTTAATCTCGCGATTAAAAAAAATTATGCCATTAAAATTGATTTGTGTTAACGCGTTAATAATGAAATATTTTTGACAGCACTGATATTAATCCATATTTGCCAATGCCAACCCACCGAACCTCACCAGATATTTTTTGCACCAATTGACACATGATGCGCAGCACAGGCAGGGACCTGTGATTGGGTGACAGGTGACCCATTCTGTGTTCCATTGCTACTGCTGTTGTATCAGATCTACAGTCTGTAAGAGTGCCTCCTACTCATCAGTACATGCAGTCAATATACAGGACAAGGGAGGTCCCGCATGGGACAAACCATTTTGGCCCAAAATATCCCAGTTAATATGGGACAGTTGACAACCATCACAACTTGTGATGGTTAAGGATAGTGTGAGGAGCCAAGGAGTGATTTCAGTGTGTGCCATCACAAGCATAGAAATACAAGGGTGTATGTGTATGTGAGTTACTGTGTGTGTGTGTGTGTGTGTGTGTGTGTGTGTGTGTGTGTGTGTGTGTGTGTGTGTGTGTGTGTGTGTGTTTTTCAGTGTGTGTGTTGGTTTTACTCCAGTGTGTGGGCGTTCAGGCCGGTCTGCTGCTCTGGTTGTATTTCCACTAAACCAACAGCAGTGTGGGAGGTGGAGAATCACACATTCACACAACTCCACTGTCTGTCTGACATTCACAGGAAAACTCAGTCTCACTGCTCATGCTGGTATTCTACACCATTAATGTTAGATAAGATAAGATAAGATAAGATAAGATAAGATAAGATAAGATAAGATAAGATAGAAGAAAGAAGTGTATATAAGTGTGTGTGTGTGTGTGTGTGTGTGTGTGTGTGTGTGTGTGTGTGTGTACATATATGTACATATATACAGTGCGTGTGTAGATATATATATATATATATAGAGAGAGAGAGAGAGAATAAGTTGCACAGATGGAATAGATTTTAGCATATGATGACATAAAACATAAAAGATGGAGTAGTGCAGAAAGAAGGTTTGTGATGTTGAAAATGGGAAACAGCATCAACACAGTGCGACATGAACTATTGGAGGTAAACAGTCTGACAGCTCTTGTTGCGGCAGCGTTCCTTCACACACACTGGATGCAGTGTGTCTGTTACTGAAGGAGCTGCTCAAGCCCCCCACCGTCTCATGCAGGGGGAGGGATGGGTTGTCCATGATTGATGTCAGCCAGGCAGACATCCTCGTCTCACCCACCTTCTCAATGGTGTCCAGAGGGCAGTCCAGGACAGAGCCAGCTCACCTGTCCAATTTGTTTAGTCTTTTCCCGTCCCTCTCAGAGCTTCCACAGCCCCAGCAGACCACTGCATAGAAGACCGCAGATACCACCACAGAGTAAAAAAAAAGTTTTTAACAGTGTCCTACATACTCCAAAGGACCTCAGATGGAGTCAGCTTTGGCCCTTCTGACACAGGTCATCTGTGTTGTTGGTCCAGTCCAGTTTGGGGTTGAGGTGAACACGGAGTTATTTGTACTCATTCACAATCTCATTGTCCAAACCCTGGACATCCAGTCATATAGTCTTTGACACCTTCTTGCAAAAGTCTATGATCTCCTCCCACCATAATGAGGAAACATTAGGAATTTGCATATCTGGGAAGTCATAAAATAATGCTGGAAATGTCAGTAACATGCTGATAATGTTTGTCATGTGTTTGTCATTTGCTCTCCTACAGTATCTGCTGATAGCAACAAAATCCTGATTAAACAAAACCATTTTTTTGGATGTGTTCAGATCTTCTCACTGACTTGAAGCAAGAGACACAAACTGAAACCATCATCTTTTATGACCGTTACTAAAGAGTTCTGACGTCTGCTGTCAGACTCTAACTTTAAACACCTGTTCTGAATAAAGCAGACAACTGTGTGTGATGTTAGCAATAAATGTTTGTTGTATCAACAACAACTTTACTATGACTATGATTGTGGTCTACTTACTGCTGTAAGTGTGTCAGGCTGGATGTAATAATGCTGGAGCCAGCAGCTTTAGTAGGACGAGGGTTGAGGGAAGGGCTGCAACCAGGTCACTGCTAAAAGCGAAGGCATGGGAGGGGATGGCACTGCGATGGCTACTGCTGTCTCTGCTGTGGTTGCTAGCTGGTGATCACACTACTTCCCGTTTCATTGCTGGAATGTACAGAACTGCTAGCATTAGCTTATTCTTGCTGTGCGCCTGCTGAGCTGAGTCCTCATTAGCTGAGCTTTTCTTATTCGTAAACCACTCTTTTATGTCCATTTCCACTGAGAAATATTCTTCAGACATTCAAAACAAGGGTGGGTCTGTCCCTCGGGAGCCCCCATAATCCTCAGTGTGTGCATATGCTCTATAAATCTGCTAAAAAGGATGTTTCTGGCTCTACATAGAAACTTTATGCTTTAGGCATCAGCTGTTTTTGGTTACCTGGAAGAAAAAACTCATCTATCATTTATCACCATAGTGCTCATATCTCAATAAAACCATCAAATTTCTGTAAAGTCAACAAGAGTCTGACCTGACCAGAGAGTCAGTCAAAATACATTCCAGAAAATCAAATGTTCAGCGGCAAACCAAACTCTGGATGCTGAACACCTGACCTCAGTTCAGTCAGTTAAGTGTTTGAGTGTTTACTCTGTGTTCTGATGTAAAGTCAATCACAGACAGTTTCCATGTTACAGAGTC
This sequence comes from Chaetodon trifascialis, assembly GCF_039877785.1. Lineage (NCBI taxonomy): Eukaryota > Metazoa > Chordata > Actinopteri > Chaetodontiformes > Chaetodontidae > Chaetodon > Chaetodon trifascialis. The sequence goes on from NC_092067.1 coordinate 27,906,152, forward strand.
TCAAACTGAGTGTTGCATGAAATGAAGTGGCTTTTTAATTACTGGAGAGAGGCCATTAGCAGTTCGCCCACTCTCTCCAGCATTTGGCAGCTTCTCAGTGGAAAGAGGAGCAGCAGGGAACCATCAGAAAATTCAGTTAACAAGCAGCTGAAAGAGATTCAGAGACACAGAGTGACTTCTGAATGGTTCACACATGAAATCAGCTGATTCCTCGGCTACACTTCAGTCTTTAACGCTCCTGTTGTAGCAGCTGATGGTTTTCATGTTTCAGGTGATTGTGCTGAGGGGCAGTTCGGGAGCAGTTTCCATTATTTAAAGGTGATTTATTTGAAAACTCAGAGAAAGCTCTTCTGTCAAGTGAGTTTCATCCAACAACAGAGAGTTAAGATATGAAATAATAACCCCCATCCACCAAGAAATCATCATCATCGAAAATACCTTTATCAATTGTTGGTTCTCTGTAGATAAAAGAGCTTGGTCTGTACCAGCTCTATATGGAAAGTGTCCTGAGACAACTTCTGTTGTGATTTGGCGCTATACAAATAAAATTGAAATTGAATTGAATTTTCTTCAGTATCAAAGTAATCCAGCCATAGAGTACATGCGCACACTGCAAACAGGAGTTGCTAACAGCTAATTCAGCAAACTTTTAATGGAGACCATTTCACCACATGTGAACAAAGATCAGCTAAGAAAAATATAGTTGAAATGGCCTTAACACTGTTTGTGTCTATGTAACAGGGCCACCTGTACAGTAACCTGTTGCTCCTCAAAGAAAGGTATTGCAAACTTAAACTCAGGTATCAAATTTGCACAAGTATTTAAAATATTCTAAGGATAAAAAAAAAAGAGTCAGTTGTCCAAAGCAAGTCCAAAGCAAGAAACTGCCCGTCATCTTGGGTCTAGATGACTACAAATTGATCCTGGCTGGCATGCCTGCATGCGCCATCCAACCTCTGAAGATCATCCAGAATGCAGCGGCCTGGCTGGTCTTCAGTCTACCCAAATTCATCCACATTACTCCTCCTCCACACCTTGCACTGACCACCTGTGGCGGCTTGAATCTCATTCAAGACACTGGTACTTTTCCACTGTGATTGGTTCAGGTCGATCCCACATCCATCCACAGCCTGGTATTTAACCAGCCCAAACGAACGCATGTCACTCCGCTGCTCATATCCCTCCACTGGCTCCCAGTTGCTGCCCGCATCAAGTATAAGTCCTTGATGCTTGCCAACAAAATTGACACCAAAACCGAACTATCTGAACTCCCTCATTCAGGTTTATGCTCACTACGCTCTGCCCAGGAACGGCACCTGGTGTTGCCAGCTCAAAAAGGCCCTAAGTCTCGAGCTAGACTCTTTTCTTCTGTGGTTCCCTGGTGGTGGAACAAGTTACCAAACTCCATTCGTTCTGCAGAGTTCCTCTCGATCTTTAGAAAAAGACTAAAGACTACTTTATGTATTACTTCGTAGCACTGTCTCGCACTGTATGTCCAGTTGGACCAGAAAGTTGCGTCAGGGCACTTACTCTTGTTCTCTCCCATCTAGAACCTTGCTTCTAATGTATGAAAATCTCATATGACGTCGCTTTGGATAAAAGCGTCTGCCAAATGGAAAATTGTAATTGTAATTGTAATCCCACATCCAGGACCTGGTCAAACCATACACCCAGTCGACGCTCTGCTTTTGCCAAGCAGCTTGATTTTCCCCCATTACGAGGGGGCCCAGATACCACTCACCAAAATGCAAAATGTTTCCTGTCCTTCTCCACGGTGGTGGAGTGAATTCCACGCTGACATCAGGACAGCAGAAACCCTAAACTGTTGTGAGAAATTGTGAGAAATAAATGGTTTAAGGTTGTAAACTTTGCTACTGGTGGTTCTTGGAAGCTGGGAAGAGTGGAGTCACACTTCATGTTGCCTTCAGGGTTTCCCCCTGGCCAGGCTATAACACTTGATTGATGACTGAACCAGACAGGAAACGTGCTACAAAGCAAAAAGTAGGGGCTAAATGACACTGAAAAGCACCATGGTTTGATCCGGTGGATCCATTGTCAGTATATAACTACTGAAGATAGCTGTTTTAAATGTAGGTGGGGTAATAAGAAGCAGGAGACAGAGAAACACCATACAGAATTAGTTACATAAAATACCCATTTCTTGCCAGCAGCAGTGCATTGTGTCCTCTGAGCGTTGATTTGAAAGTTGTTCCTGTAATCAGGCCTGAAGCATTGGCTGCTGGAGAAGAAGTCGTCCCTGAGGTCCTCTCGATATGTTTCTGTAGTTACATAACGTCCAACATCACAGAGGCTAATCATAGACTCAGGCTGTCTTGAACATGGAGTTCATCCTGCAGCGAGAAGACTTCATGTCCCTGATGTTCACACTCAGACTGACTCAGGATCTGTGCTAACACCATAGAAACAGTCTGGTCTCAGTATTTTCTTATCATTTCAATACACATCTCTTCCTTACAGAATTCAGCAAAGAACACAATGAATACATTAAGCCTCACAATCAACATTCATTATGAATTATCTCATATTATTGACTTTCTGTCTGGAAATTACAACCAGATATACATTTGATATATATAATTAATAAGATTAGAATTATGATTTTGTGCTGAGGATACAGGAAAGTTGTCCTGTCATGACTCTTCCATGACGGTCATATTTGCGCAGGTTTGGCTGCACAGTAGATCAGAGTCTGCAGAGTCTTTGCGAAGGTCTTTAGCAGTCAAACGGATTTGATTTGCCTTCCTAACAATCCCACGAGCAGTTCCATCTGAAAGTTGTCTTCATCTTCCAGACCTCAGCTTGACCCCCACTGTTCCTGTTAACTGACATTTCTTAATTACATTACAAACTGAGAAAATTACCTGAAAACGCTGCGCTACTTTTTATTTATTTATTTATTTATTTTAGCTTTCTCCTGCTTTGTGGGCAGCAATTATTTTAATTTTCAGAGTGCAGGCAGCTGCTTAGAGGAGCTCATGGCTGCTGATTGTTAGGACATTTGAGGCAACAGAGTATCTATAAAGCTTTGAAAATGCATCACCTGGCCTTTCCTAATGACGACTGTGATCAAGTCATAGGTTTAACAAACTGATTAAGGTCAGAGACCTTTTTAAAAGTTATCTGCGAGCTCTAATTTCTTGGGTTATCCAAACGTTTAATGATCCTGTCCTTTTTGTCACTCTAAAAAAATAAAACAAAAATAATGCACTAATCTTGCTTAAAATGTTGAAGAGCATCTTTAATCTTTGTTTTATGACTTTTGGAGATCATGGACTGATCTCCAAAAGTCAACTTCAATTCTCTTAACTATTCCCAGTAACAGAAATTTTGACCAAACTTATGCATACTACTAAATGGGCCAGCAAAGATTTGCAGGATGTGTGGTGTTATGCAAATACACACCTGTTCAAAAACACCTTTTGGAAACACCTGCCATAAAACATTGATTCAGCACAGTCAGGTGGTCCAGGGGACTGCTCTCTATTTCTGAATCTTCTTCCATGCTTTCAGGTTGAGAAGTCCTCTTGAGGTGTTATTTTCAAATCAAATCAAATCAAACTTTTTTTATATGGCACTTTTCATACTTAAAAGCAACACAAAGTGCCTCACAGCGGCTAAAAACAGCAAAAAAGAAAAAAGAAAAGCCAGACATATAGAGACTAACAGACACGCATGTATGCACACACACATCCGCGCACCCATATGGACAAGGCAGGAAATAAGCCACCTTAGGGGGCCGTCCACACTGAGAGGGCCCCCGGCCCGTGACTAGGGAGCACCACCCGGGACCACCCCGACCCAGGCAGACAGGAGGCCCCACACCGAGGTGCAGAGGCCTCCAGCTATCCGGGCCAGAGCCGACCCCTCGGCAGCGCCCCCATCAGTAGACCAAGAGGAAATGCTGCAGCTAAAAACCAGGGGCCCCCATGAGGAAACACTGGAGCTAAAAACCAAGGGACTAAGACATAAACATTGAATGAAATAAAATGAGTAGATGAAATAAATAGTAAAGAAACATGTCGTTAAAACATGCAACTAAAATAAGATACAAATAAAGATTAAATATGATAAGAAGCCTGATTAAAGGAATGAGATAAATCAAACAAATCAAGTAAAAGCCTGATTAAAAGGTGGGTCTTGAGCCTCTTTTTGAAAACATCAACAGTCTCTGCGGCCCTGAGCTTCTCCGGCAGGCTGTTCCACAATCGGGGGCCATAATGACTAAAAGCCGCCTCCCCGTGTGTTTTAGTTCTTCCTTTTGGTATGGTTAAGAGGCCGGAGCCGGAGGACCTCAGGGTCCACGAGGGTTGATATGGTAAAAGAAGGTCAGATAAATAAGAAGGCCCGAGACCGTTAAGACATTTGAAAACTAATAAAAGAACCTAAAAATCTATCCTGAAACGCACGGGGAGCCACTGCAGCGATTTTAAAACTGGTGTAATGTGCTCCCGCCCTCTGGTCCTCGTCAGCACTCATGAATTCTGTAGTAAATGAAAATTGGAGATACTCTTTTTGGGAAGACCAGAGAGCAGGGCATTACAATAATCTAAGCGACAAGAGATAAAAGCATGCATCAGCACCTCCGTGCTGGCCTGAGAGAGAAACAGGCGGACTCTGGCTATATTCTTAAGATGGTAAAAACCTGTCTTTGTTAAGTTTTTGATATATGGAATAAAAGTAAGCTCAGAGTCAAAAATCACGCCCAGACTTTTTACAGAATGTGTTGGTTTAAGATCTTTTAGTTTTGATAGAAGTTTCTCTCTCTGACCTTCAGGACCAACGACTAAGACCTCTGTTTTGTCCTGATTGAGCTGAAGGAAATTTTCTGCCATCCATGACTTAATGTCTGAAATGCAGTTAAAAAGGGCATCAATGGGCCCTGTGTCATCAGGAGACACGACAATGTACAGTTGTGTATCATCAGCATAACTATGGAAGCTGATGCCTGATGACGTCCCCGAGGGGAAGCATGTACAGATTAAAAAGAGTTGGACCTAGAATTGACCCCTGGGGAACCCCACACTTGATCTCACTGGTTCCTGAGGAACATGCATCCAAACTTACAAAGAAGTGTCGGTCAATGAGGAGACGAACCAGTTAAAAGCAGTACCTAAGAGGTCGACCAGGTGCCTCAGTTTGTTTAATAAAATGTGATGGTCTACTGTATCAAAGGTGGCGGTTAGATCCAGTAGTACCAAGACTGTGAACTTGTGTTTATCTAAGTTGCACCTGATATCATTTAAAATCTTTAATAGGGCTGTCTCGGTACTGTGGTTCATCCTAAAACCAGACTGATACCTTTCTAAAATGTTCTTTTTGTTTAAAAAATCGTTTACTTGGTTAAAAACCAGTTTTTCTAAAACTTTACTTAAAAAGGTAAGTTGGATACAGGTCGGTAATTATTAAAAATATCGGGGTCTAAATTGCTCTTCTGCAGAAGGGGCTTCACCACCGCTGTTTGAAAGGAAGCGGGGAAGACACCCGTCTGAAGAGAGCAATTCACCATGTATAACAGCTGTTCCTCAAAGAACCCATAGAGCGTTTTAAGAAACGGTGTGGGAATTGGGTCTAAAAGGCAGGTTGTGGGGTTTACCTGGGAGAAAACTCGACCAAGTGTCCTTGCATCAACCAGGGCAAAATTCTCCAGTGTTTCCTCATGTAAAATCTGTGATCCAGACGTATTAGTAGTTGGTAGTAGAACCTGTAGCGATAAAAGACTGGATCTGACGTTATCAATTTTGCGCCTGAAGTGGTCTGCAAAGTCTTCACACAAGGTATTTGTTATTGTCTTATGGTCTGTTAAAATTACTGTTTATTAAAAGATCAGTTGTGGAGAAGAGAAATTTGGGATTATTTTTGTGGTCAGAGATTAGCTTTTTGAAGTGAGAAATTCTTGCCTGTTTAAGTGTTATTGTAAGTTTTGAGGTGATGATGTAAAATTTCATAGTGGACTGTTAGTTTTGATTTTCTCCATTTCCTCTCAGCACTCCTGCAGTTTCTTTTCAGTTGCTTAATTACCTCATTTATCCACGGAGGTGTAGGTTTTTTCTCAATTGTTTTTGTTAAAAGAGGAGCCACTGTGTCCAGCGTTGACTTCAGATTGCTGTTAAAATTGTCAATGATAAAATCACAGGGTGCTGGTAAAATCTCTGCAGGAGTGCTCTGTAAAATCTGGATAAACTTTGCAGCCACTTCAGGAGTTAGCTAGCGTTTCCTCACTGTTCTCACTGGTGCCTCCCGCTGATTAAAACTGGTGATGTTAAAAAACACACAGAAGTGATCGGACACAGCCAGATCCACAACAGAGGACACCCCCCCAGACAGGCCATAAGTTATGACCAAGTCCAGGGTGTGCCCCCTGCTGTGGGTCGGCTGCGTAACGTGCTGTTTAAAATCCAGACAGTTTAAGGCAGGCGTCTCAAACTCATTCCACAAAGGGCCGTGTGGCTGCAGGTTTTCCCTCCAACCAATCAAGAGCATGCAGTCTGACCAATCAGCTGTCTGAAGACTGAGATCAGCTAATGAAATGAGTCAAGTCTGGTGTTCTGCTGCTTGGTTGGAAAGAAGTCCTTCAGCCTTCGGCCCTTTGTGGAATGAGTTTGAGACTTGTGGTTTAAGAGGTTTAAAAATTCTCTGGATACTGGGTCCGAGTTGTTGTTGATGTGTAGATTAAAGTCACCAGCTATTAAAATCCTGTTGTAGGTGGTGTGAATGATTGATAAGAATTCAGAGAATTCGCTGATAAAAGAGGATGAATACTGGGGTGGTCTGTAGACCGTTATGCAAAGAATAGGAGGGCTGCTAAGAACAAAGGCATGGTGCTCAAATGATGTAAAACTGTTAAAAGGAACTGCATTTGCAGACATTGTAGTTCTTGTGATAGATGCAGTTCCACCTCCTTTTTTGCCCCCCCCCAGTAGAGAATAAAAATTTAAAATTTGGTGGGGAAGCCTCAGTGAGAACAACAGGTGCATCGGTGCCAAGCCATGTCTCTGTAAGGAGAATGCCATCTAGGTTTTTGTCTAAAATGAAATCATTTATGATAAAAGATTTGTTTCAAAGAGAACGCACATTCAGCACAGCTAATTTGATATCTGTGCTGAATGTGCACTCATATTTTGTATGAAGGCTTTGCAAAAAAAAGTAATGTTTTGCACATGGAGAACAAAACTCATCATCAGTCACTGGTGAAAGACACTGCTTAGCTTAGCATCAAAATCTGAGCAGATTTTAAACAAACAGGTGCCTGTTTCAATGTAAACTGCACAATAATGTCTGGAACCAGCTGAAATTAACTGGCTTGTTGCTTCAGCAAAACTGTTCCGCAAACTTCAGAATAGAAACAGAAGGCTGGTCTGGGGTCAGCTGAACATAGTGTGAACGGATAAATCCCAGTTTAAAGCCGTTCAGTGTGAACACTGAGGAGACAGAAAGGTGCCGCTGAGGTTCAGTCGTGATCAAGGCTCACATCTGATTTTCTGACTGGAAAACAAACTCAGATCAAAGGATATCTGGAGGAGGATGGTTACAACAGTATTCTCCAATCATGCAACACTGTGGAGACCGTGAATTAATTAAACTTTTAATTATTCAAGTCTTCTCCGGCCAGAGTTGTTTCAAATTGAAATAATACATTTGCTGTCTGAATAATGCTGTATTTATCTACAGTACGTTAAAATAGCCGTTATTGGAGAAAAGAAGGTGATAACAGACGTTTGTGTGTACATGTACTTATAGATGTCCTGGATCTGTGTGTGGAGGTGAGGCAGGTTTAGCTGGAGGTCCTGGCTGTGGGACAGCAGGGCTTCATGTGGGCTGAAGGTCGGCGGTCTGACAGTGATGACATGCTGTGACAGCTGCAGCCCATGTTTGACAGCAGCAGGATCATCTCCACCTCTCTGTCACATGCAGATCTTTGATTAAAAGTTAATGAGCTGAGCTGCCGAGGAATGACAAGCAGCTGAAGTATTTCCAGTGTGCAGAAACACAATGGCTGCATGTTCCACTGCAGACTGTCACCACAATAATGAGTATTCAGGAGGTCAGTCAGATGCTGCTGCTTTAATCCTCAATTACTGAACAACTGCCGACTGAACGCAGCACAGAGAAACCTCCAACTGCACAGCTAATGTTTCATTTTCAAAAGCATTCATCCAAATCTTTGGTCCACAGTGAGAAATCTCAACAGCTTCTAACCAGCAGTACGAGACAAGATGTCCAGTAGCTTGTCTGTCAAATGTTTTTATTGCATATTAAATGTCATGTGGAAAGTAGATTCCATGAGAGCAAATCCACCCTCAGTTGAAGGACTTAGAGATGGTGTTCTGTGGTCACAGTAGATTGTGGAGAACTGTTAGTATCTCCTGCAGTCCAAACACAGTAGCTTCAGTCACAGAAAGACAGTGTGTGGAATGCCCACAGTCATGTTTTAAGCCTTCATTTGAATGTCCAGGATCACATTGAATAGTTTTAATTTACACCGATTTTTGAACATTTCCCAGGCAGCATACTTAAACACCAACACAATGTTTGTACAGAGGTGAAGAGGGAGAGAGAGTAGCTGGACCTGAGATCGATCAATCAATCAATCAATCAATCAATCAATCAATCAATCAATCAATCAATCAATCAATCAAGCTTTATTTGTATAGCACCTTTCATACATAAAAATGCAACACAAGGTGCTTGACAAAAGATAAAAACATAAAATAGCAATAACATAGCAAATACCCCCCCATCACACCCGCAGACCTACATCATGCACACACACACCAACATACGCACACCCACACACACGCCCACCCCAACGAAACTGTCGGTGACCGTGAGATGTGACCGTTCGTCACACAGTAGTTGACCTAATCTAAGTTTAAAGGAAGGAATCTCTCTCTCTGTTTGTCCTTTGATTTTCTCCATAACTGTTCATCCGATCGAGTTCACACTTGGTGGGTGTATTGTTGAGATCTCAAGAAAGTGTTGTGTTGAGTCTACATTAGTTTGGATGCCCTAAAAGCAACTGTAACACAGTTCTGCCCAACTTTACTTACATTCAATCATAAAGCTACCTGTACCGTATACCTCTGATGTGTACTAAGTGGGTGACTGTCTAAATGAGTGAATGCTTGAATATCCCCTCCTCTAGATCTCTAGATGCCCTTATCAGACTAATTTTATAACCTGCCAATGTAAAGTGTACCTGCTGATCTGTAGGCTAGGGTCTATTGTGATCTCTTTGTGTTAAAATGAAACATACACTAACAGGGGAAAGCAATGCTTGGAAGCACTAGTGAGTCTATTTCTCCCCTGATGGAGATTCTCAGTCCACAATGTACTACTATTATTAGCTGATCAGTAGAATGACCAATGTTGTCATAGCTTAGCTGGATGATCTGCCCTCCTTTCAAGACAGACTAGTAGAGGGGACGTCTCCCACTTCCACACCTGTGTCTACCACAGGGCCCCTGGTTGCAACACATCCTCTGTTTCCTCTCTTTCTTGAGTTGCCTCCATCAACACCTCCTCAACCCCTGAGGAGCTGTTTGAGTGCACACTCACATGATCCAAGCTGACCTGTTATTTGCTTCATCTTTCTGAGGCAGAGGCTAATGATGTAAGGTTTGGGCATTTGTGCCAATAGTAACTGGCAGCTGGTCTTTAGCTTCAGGGCACTGAGTATCACACTCTCCAAGAGAAATGGACAAAAGAATTTTTTTTGTTGTTGAAGTACAAGATAAGCCAGTGTGTCTGATTTGGTTTGTGGGGATGCACTTGCAGTGATGAAAAAGTTTAATCTCAAGAGTTATTACAGCTACAAACATGCTAAGTGAGCTGAAAGGACAAATGCTATTGGATAAGGTGTATGCTTGGATGCTCAATAAGCAGTTTTCACAGGCCACATCCTGGCAGACAGTGTTCTGCAGACAGGTTTGTGCTAAGCTAGGAGCTAAGAAACTGAAACCTCCTTCTGAGGGAGAACTAGTGAAGGAGTCCAACTGTCCAAAGTGTCAGTTTGTCTGAATAATTCACAGAGATGAAGGAAAAGCTGACATGAAGCTCAGTGACCGAAAGTCTTTCATGGTGGGCGTTACCAAGAACTCTGAGCTGAAGCTGAAGCTCCAGCAGCTTCTCAGCTCTCTGCTGTCAAATGTGAAACCATGTGAAGAGGAAACACTGAGCACGTTCCTGCTCTGAAGAACAGAAGCTGCTCTGACCTCTGAACCTGCCGCTGAGGTGAAACTCCTTCATGTTAGGGCTATGCAGCCGCCGAGTATTAGGACCCAGAGATGCAGAAACCAGAGGCAGGGACTGTGTGAAACCAAGTAAGAATTTATTAACAAAACGAAGAACAGAAAACGCATCAACGAGCGGATCAATAAACAAACAAAGGACGCACTCAAACGGAGTGGATGAACAGAAGGAGCACCGACGGAGCGGGTTTGACACGAGGCACGCGTGGAAACGGCAGGCAGACACTGAAACAAAAGAAAACACAGCACAATAAAACGATGGACAAAAAATGACTTTTCCTAACAAGGAGGGGAAGACAAAGAGACTCGTACTTACGGACCAACAACCAGACATCGACATGGAATGAGGAATAATCCGGCGACGAGGAGGAGCAGGTCCATGCCTTAAATACTCTCCCTGATCAGGGAGAGTGACTGCAGGTGAGTAGCAGTGGGAGGAGCTGGCAGCAGGTGAGGGGCTGCCCAGCCACGTCGCCAGGGGTAGACAGACAGACACACACACACACAGGGAAAAGGGAGAGGAGACACACTGGGAGAGACAGGAAGCCAGGATCTTAACACTTCAGGTATTTGGTGAGAGGTTTGAAGAGTGACATGAAGAATCGACAAAAGGAACTGAACATATTTGCTGTTTGATGAGGAACCAGCTGATGTTTCTGACAACTGACAACATGAAATCACTGAGCTGCAAAGCAAGGAGCTGCTAATGAGCAGCTCTGTTCAAAACTGAATCTGTCACAGACTCAGTTCTGCTACTGTAATACCTGCTGGCTGTAACGACTTAAATTCCCCAGTGTGGGATCAATAAAGTCTTATCATCATCATCATCATCATCATCATCATCATCATCATCACCACTACTATCTGACACCAGATGCCTCACCAAAGAGAAGCAGTTCCAGTCATTGCAGAGGTTAGTTTGATATGTGTTCAAAAAATGACTGAATAAAATATTGAGACTAGTTTTTCATCTTTCTTTTGAGTAAATTAATTGTTAAAAGAATTAAGTAATAAAAACAATCTTTTTGAATCTTTTGGCCCAATCCGAACAGGAAAATTTGGAACAGGCACTGCACTAGTAATACCGTACTGGTCCGAATATAAGACATGTTTTTTTCTTCTGGAAATACATCTGAAAAAGTGGGCTAGTCTTATATTTGGGATCTAGACTTTCAAATGTCAATAGAAATCCACACAACAGATGACACTAAATATCTGTTAAACCAGTGTTCCCCTCCTGACTGAAGTGAGCTATCATTGCTCACAACTAGGCTACAGTGCCAGAAGCCTGAACGATGCAGAGAGGCAGTGATCATCTCGAGCACCATGGCTCAAAAGGAGGCCAAGTTAACCAACAACATGCAGCAGAGTCATCAAACAACCCTCAAGCAGCCAAGAAATATGGTGTCATAGAATGTAATGTTTGAAGATGACAAACCCAAAAAGACCATCTTGAAAATGCAAACAGAGGAAATCTTACCATGGTCCTTAAAGCAGGCGATGCCGAGAAACCGCCAGGAAAATGTGACTGAAAAACGAAATGATGGAATACCCATTACCAGATCCATCATTCAGCTGAAGGCAGCCAAAAGCTGAACATACCCACTGCCAATTTCAAAGGTAGCCATGGCTGGTGTAGAAGAATGATGGACTCTCACTGCAACACAAAACAAGTTTTGCCCAGTGCTTGCCCTCAGACTTCAGAAAAAAGCAATGCCAGCCAACATTATTGTTCATGCTCATGAAAAGGGCTGGATGAAAGCGGACCTTGTGGTAGACTGGCTCAAGGTTCTAGGGTAATGAGAAACCACCAACAGGTGTCGGATGTGGTAGTCCACAAGCCATTCAAGGATAATCTAGATAGTTACACCGAGTGGCTCCTGACTGGCAATCATGCACTCATACTGTCTGCCATACATACGAACGGCATGCAAACTTCACACAGAAAGGCCCCGTCTGACCCGGGGATCGAACCAGCGACCTTCTTGCTGTGAGGCACGCGCACTACCTGCTGCGCCACCATGCAGCCTAAGTCACTATTCAATACGGAAAAATAAATAATAAAATAACAAGAAATCATGAAAACAATAGTAATCATAACAATATAATTATCAAGGGCACTGACATGTAAAAAACAAAAAAACAAAAACACAAGCAAGGAGGAAGGCAGAGAAATGTGGACATTGATAAGACACAACATTAAGGCATATCATAACCGTTTGCAGGACTCCTAATTACACACATATATAACAAAGGTTTTAATAAAGTTATCGGAGCCTAAAGCATCAACATGTGGAAGGAAAGGTTGCCACGCCGATGCAAACTCATTTCTGTGACCTTTTGAAAGAAAATCAGTTTTTATTTTGTGTCTGATGGCTGGGAACATGTTCCAGGCAGGAAAATCTCGAAATGATGAGCTTGGTGCTACCAAGTACTAGTCCTCACCACAGTCGTACCCATGAAAACAACAACAACAACAACAACAACAAAACAGCACTAGTTTTCCACAGAGAAGTGGGCTGTTTCTTCCAGATGAGTTTGCATGAACACAGAAGACTGGATTCTAATTCAGCCTCCACAGTTGGCCAAGATAGCTGTTTCAACATCTCCCTCACATGAGCACAGAAAGAAGAGCGAAGAGCCGACCTGCAGCTCTGTTCGGTACAATCTCAAGTTGTTGACATGTTTTTCAGCAACATTTGACCAGGTGAGCGGGCTGGGCAGCACTCCAGGTGAGACAGAACAAGTGACCCGACATCATCAATCAAACTGAAGCTGGAACTGCTGCAGAAATACTGATGAGCTTTCTGTCACAGAGACACTGACATCTATCAGACCAAGACAGTAAATCATGGAATTTAACTCTAATTTGGTTCAATTCATTTGGTTTTTTTGATCAGCTCAGCGGATATCCCATCTGTAGACAGGCTGAGTACTGTGGCGTCAGAGCGTTCGCACTGCCAGGACATTCAGCTTCAGTGATGTTCAGTATTTGTTCATTTTGACTCTTTAGTCATGATTTGCAGCTCAACAACACAAATCTGACAGTTATTTTTATTTCGTGGTCAATCTTTTAGGAATATTTCGAATACAAAAGATAGAAAAGTGCTCCTGAAAAAACTCGTACGGGAGAAAATCGGACGGCTGCTGGGATGAACAGGTGTTTTCTGTGATGGAGGTAACAGTTTTCCTGTTTGACATATCAAATTGACATTTTTGATATACCATTTTAGATTCTGATGAGGTAAGACTGCATAAACTAACACCTTTTTTTTTTTAATCACAGATTGTTTTTCCCCTGGTCAGCGCACTCGTCCTGATCTTTCTCCGTCTTGAATCCGTGTTTCTGGTATGAAAGCAGCGGCTCTGACAGCCCGCCAGGCTCTCCGACAGGAGGATTCCGGGATTCCAGCCGTCATACGTCACGACGCCGCTCGGGATTGGTGGAGGAATGCGGCTTGATCTCCTCCGACACAGCCTATTGGATACTGACGGTGTCAGTCACAGTATCCTCAACGCTGAGGCAGATGACTATGGAAGAAGGTGGGGAAAAAAACAAAAAACAAAAATAATCTGAGGCGAGCGGCCATTTTACGTTTGCTCGGCCAGGCAGGGAGAGAGTGGACGTGAGGACAGAGAGGAACAATCCGCGGATGTGCGTCTTCACTTCATTTACTCGGCGGATGTCCCACACGGAGAGAAATCTGCACGGCTGTGTTCGCGGTTTGTGGTTTTCCCACTCCGGATCCAGTTCAGAAAACCCGCTCCCATCAGACCAGTCGCTGCTAGCTGCGGAGCTAAGCTAACGGCTAGCCGGGCCAGCTCGCTGTTCGATGGCCCAGTTGTGGCCGCCGTGGCGGATTGAGGACTGCAGCCTGGCTCTGTAACACAGCGGCTGATGGTGGAGGGCTGTTTTCCAGGCGTGGACTCTGATCCAGGATCAGACCACCAACACGATGTTTGGATCAGCCTGTCAGAAGCTTATTTTACACGCTGACATGTCGTGAACACACGGGTTCAACTTTTCCTGTCTGACGGTCAGCTGGAGACAAAGTGGTAGGTTTTTGAAATCAGAGCAGGAAAAACTGAATTCCTGTTCTGGACAAACTGGATTTATTCCCCAGATTTGACTGAAGTGCAGTTCAGTGTCTTTTTTTAGGCGACAGTATTTTTCTCGTGTAATTCAGTGAGTTGATTCCTTGAATCTTGTACATAATGTACACATACAGATCTGATGATTATTTTTTATTCAGTGTCCTTTTTTATTGTCCTTTTTCGCTTTTTCTCATTCTACACTCTGCCGGCTGTTTAATGTCCTCGGCGTGGGATTAATAAAGTTTTATCGTATTGAATCTCCAGTCATTCACAGCCGAAGCTTCGCTTTGGAAATCAGAGAAATCAGTGCAGATCGATAAAATGTCGTGTTTGATTCCGGAGAAGAAAGCTGCTCAGCTGCTTGACAAAAACCAGCAGAAAAACCAGCGTTCCCAGTGACTCCAGCTTTCCTTCCGCGGTGAATCGGCCTGCTCTGCCGGCGTCGATCCGGTGAACAGAGCTGTCAGTCGGCCGTCTTTGGACGGTCGTTCGTCGGAGCTCTCCGCTAACGGACCGGGCCTGTCCTCACGTTACCGGCTTATACCTGCAGCTCCGGATCGCCCTCAGTTCAGGTTTCCGGTTACCTGAGTCATATGTGATCACGGGGCTGGACTCAGTGTTTGGACCCGGACAGGGTGCTGGTCCTCGGTACTTTAAAGGGACTGTAATCCTGCTTGTGGATTGGATTATAAAAGAAATTAAGGAAATTACTCTGTGGCTCCACGATGGGATCAGCGACCAAACTGGCCTTCGGTGTGTTCCTCATCTCGTGCTCCTCAGGTGAGTCTGTCGTACCTGGAGGTACAGACTCGTCACATAGTGGGAGTACTGCACTTGTACTACAAGTAGGGCTGGGCGATATGGCCGACAACTGTATCACGATATAAGTGTTTTATATCGGTCAATATTGATAATTATTGATATTTTTTATGACCTATTTAAAATAAGGACCAGGAGAAAAATACATTCAATTTAAACATTTTTATTTTAAATTAAACCTTCCTCTGATTATAATCCCTCAGCTATCAAGGCAGAAAGGAAAGGAAATGTCAACACAACCATGGAAAACACTCAAATAATAAATGTAAAAAAAGTGTAAAAATGTAAACAGAGAAACCTGAGAACTTTTTTCTGCAGGTTTAGTGCAGAAAGTTCACAAACTGATTCACCTTCTGCTGAATAAAATGTTTTCAGATATGTGCAGTGTTTTAGAAACACAGCAGAAACTTGACATCAGTAACAAACAAACAAACAAACATGACAGACAGCACAGTAACACTGACTGAACTATAAAACCAGCCTAGACATAAGAACAACTTCAGTCGCTCTTCTTCCTCTGAACATACATGAACTGTTCAGTTATATTTTTATTATAAGAGCTGTTTGTAAGCTGGCTTCTCCTCAGTGCTCAGTGAAGCGTGTCTTTAGCTGTATGAGATGCCGCTGCCTCCGTTACGT
The DNA here is from genome assembly GCF_039877785.1 of Chaetodon trifascialis. Classification (NCBI taxonomy): domain Eukaryota; kingdom Metazoa; phylum Chordata; class Actinopteri; order Chaetodontiformes; family Chaetodontidae; genus Chaetodon; species Chaetodon trifascialis. The sequence continues at coordinate 27,921,973 of NC_092067.1, forward strand.
CTTCGTGCCTTTTAGATGATTTGTCATCAGGCACTGAAGCAGATACCTCTGCATGGCGGTCAGCTGCTTGTGCGGTGGTGCTGCGGTTGCAGATGTTGTTGGACGTTGGCGAATACGGCTGCGCTCCAAAGAGTGAGCGCGGCTAAGCTGGTTCAATAAGTTTGTGGTGTTACTGGTCTTGGTGGGGACGACAGTCTTGCATAAGTTACAGACCACATTGGTCTGACGACGGTCCGACTTATAAAATCCAAAAAACTCCATACTGAGCTGACTTTCCCTGTTTTATGGACGATTTCTTCGCTCGCTGCAGCGCTCGCTTTCTGTTTCTCATCTCACTCCTCGCGAAGTATCAAACATGAGACAACGAGATGGCGAAACCGAACTTGATACTGTTACGTGATTGGCGTGTTAGCGTGTCACTCCTGCTGATCAGTGATTATTCCCTACATTGTTCGATTACCTGAGAGCAAGAGCCTTTGTTCATACAACCAACCTCGCTTCAGAACTGTTTCTCCCGACAAAGAAAAAAATTACTGAATGTTTTATCGAACTCGTTTTTTATTGATCTTGATTACGTGTCTATCGTGAGACATATCGTTATCGTTTTATCGCCCAGCCCTAGTTGTTACCTGTTGTTACCTGCTGTTAGCTGTTGTTAGCACTGCTCTGCATGGCTTGTTTGTATCCTTTGTCCTTCCTTGTTCACATGCTATAAATACGAGGTGAACCAAAATCGCCGCAGAGGCTCTGCACTTACCAACGTTGTGAGCTAACACTGCAAGCTAACACCGCGAGCTAATGGCAACAAATAAGACAGGTGATTAGAAGAAGACAGCTCTATGAGCGGCCAGAGGAGGCAGGACAGTGTGGGCTCAGCAGTGTGTGTGTGTCTTAACTGTATGTGTGTCACTGTGTGTATCTGTGTTACTTTGTGTGTGTTTTTGTTCAGTGTTATTTCTGCAGTTTCTAGTCTCAGCTGCGTTCAGACTTAATAATAATAAGAATAATAACGATATTGTTTGTTCAGCTCGTTCCGCAAACAGAAATATTCAGTCAGTGAATAAACAGCTGAAGGTCAAATTAGGGGTCAAAGCGACAGCAAATATGGGCTCATCTCATCAGAGAAATGTAAAACCTTTATGCGATGTCACATGATCAGTCTGCACAGACACACCTGTGTTCGTTTGAACAGGTGGAGGTGTGATTGACGCTGACAGGTGCTTTTACACCTGGTGTCTGTCCTTGGATGACAGAACAGACATTAAGCAGAAAAGTTTAAAGATTAATGTGTTGGACCTCACCTGTCAGTAGACCCAGAGGAACCAGTAGAACCAGTGGAACCAGTAGAGTAGAAGCAGTCAGTTCCCCAGGTGTTTGAGTGAATTAATCAGAGCTGTGAGTCGTACCTGTTCACCTCTGACCCTCCTGTGTCAGCGTGGACCATTAGAGATGGCACCACCTCAATCACTTAACTGTAAAAGCAGACTTCATGTATCTGTGATGATGAGGAGGACGAAGAACAGTCCATACCTGTGGTATCTTTTCTCCAACTGTGTGTTGCATCCTTGCAAAAAGTGGAATCAGATTTCTGAAATGGTGCGCACACACCTGCACCACTGTCCACCTGGAAAACCTCATGTCCCGCCCTCTACACGCCCATATATTGACCATAAATTACCATAAATGGTCAGAAATCAGGGCTGCACGGTGGCGCAGCAGGTAGTGCGCATGCCTCACAGCTACAAGGTTGCTGGTTCGATTCCGGGGTCAGGCCTTTCTGTGTGAAGTTTGCATGTTCTTCCCGTGCATGCGTGGGTTTTCTCCGGGTACTCCAAAAACATGCTCATTAAGTTAATTGGTGGCTCTAAATTACCCCTAGGTGTCAGTGTGAGTGTTAATGGTTGTGTGTTTGTGCCCTGCGATCGACTGGCGACCGGTCCAGGGTGTACCCCGCCTCCTGCCCGTTGACGGCTGGGATAGCAACCCCAAAAGGGATACGCGGTATAGAAATGGTTGGATGGATGGATGGTCAAAAATCAGAGCACCTGATTGATGATGACATGAGACCTCCTGACAGGAAGCCAGCCCAGTCCAAATCTGTGTGCTTACCTGGCACTGGTATCTGAGGTCAGTACCATGAAGTAGGCTGAACCTCGCCCGTCTCTGTCTTCACTGAACTCAACATCAGATATCCAGATAATAGCCAGTATCCTGAAGCTGGTCATTAACTGGACTGGTTCACACTGGTTTGTGAATGAGGACGACCTGCAGGAAACTTCAGTTAAAGCAGCAAAACCAGGTGAAAATCACTGAACTAAACTTGAATAAAAAGCTGCGGATTTGACAGGAAGTGGTGGAATGGGAATGTTTGGTATGTTTTTGGTATTAATATGTTTTCTTTGTTGTCTGATGAACAAATGGGTCTGAAAATGTGAAGTGCTGTGACAGAACCCAGAATCCTGGTGTCTGTAAACACCTGATCCAGGTGTCTGATCTCTGTCTGTCAGGTGTACAGGTGTGTCATCACCTGGTGGTTAGCGACGCTGGATTAGAGTTCATGTCAGCCATTTTTCTCCACTGAGTTCACATTTCTCTCAGCACCTCACACTCCGACTGACCTCTGGTGTCCTTGTATGTTTGGGTTCGTTGAAGACTTTGGGGCATTTAAATTGTTTTAAATGTTTCCACGTGTAGTTTCACAGCTGTCACCACGATGTCTCCACCTGTATACCCCACCTCCATCATCTGCTGTTTAGGCACTTTCCTCACAGGGATGGTGTTCAGCCTCACCTGTCAGGTGAAGGGTGCTGCTGACGTTGCTGTTGTGAGCACGCTTAGGTGTTTCCATAACAAACTGCTCAGTGTTCACTGATTGGTTTATCAGCCCGCAGCAGAATTCATGTTGATGTGATTCCCATAATAATAATAATAATAATAATAATAATAATAATGATAATAATAATAAAGGAATCAGATAAAGCAACTGATGAAACCTGCAGTCAGTTTGGTTTCTAATCATGATCATGAATGACATCATAATAAATATGATAATGCTCATGCAGGTTTGCTAACCACCAGGTAACGTTAGTTGACTGCACACCTGTGCACCTGACACACAGAGATCAGGAAACTGGATCAGGTGTTTACAGACCACAGGATTGTGGGTTCTCTTACAGGTGTTCAGCTTGATGAGTGTCTGAGCTTTTTCACCCTGTCACGCTTCAGATTTTATGAGCCTCCACCTCGGACACATCCCAACCACATCGACCCATCCCAACCACATCCATCACATCCAAACCACATCGACCCATCCCAACCACATCGACCCATCCCAACCACATCGACCCATCCCAACCACATCCATCACATCCAAACCACATGGACCCATCCAAACCACATCCATCACATCCAAACCACATCGACCCATCCCAACCACATCCATCACATCCAAACCACATCGACCCATCCCAACCACATCGACCCATCCCAACCACATCGACCCATCCCAACCACATCCATCACATCCAAACCACATCGACCCATCCAAACCACATCGACCCATCCAAACCACATCCATCACATCCCAACCACATCCATCACATCCAAACCACATCGACCCATCCCAACCACATCGACCCATCCCAACCACATCCATCACATCCAAACCACATCGACCCATCCAAACCACATCCATCACATCCCAACCACATCGACCCATCCCAACCACATCCATCACATCCAAACCACATCGACCCATCCAAACCACATCCATCACATCCAAACCACATCGACCCATCCCAACCACATCCATCACATCCAAACCACATCGACCCATCCAAACCACATCGACCCATCCAAACCACATCCATCACATCCCAACCACATCCATCACATCCAAACCACATCGACCCATCCAAACCACATCCATCACATCCCAACCACATCCATCACATCCCAACCACATCCATCACATCCCAACCACATCGACCCATCCAAACCACATCGACCCATCCAAACCACATCCATCGCATCTGAACCACATCAATCACATCCGAAACACATCCATTGCATCTGAATCACATCCATCACATCTGAACCACATCATCACATCCAAACCACATCCATCACATTCACATTTGGGTCCAACAGATTTGCACTTTAAACCTTGTTGTAATTCAAGGCACTTTCTGGAAAAATAGTTTCTATCACGATATGAAGTGTGTAACACAAACACTCTGCAGAGGAAGTGAACCCAGCAGCCTGCCTGCTAACCTGTTCACCTTAAAGAAACCTGCAGCCTTCCCAGGGGTGTGTGAACGCACCTGGAGCTGAAGTGGATTCTCACAACTTTTGAAGTATGTAGTGGGGGGAAATCTAATAATCATAGTTCTGTTTTCATTAGTGTAGAATCAGCTGAAATTTTTTTGTTACCTTAGAATGAGTCTTTATGTCTACAGATGGAGCCCACCTTGTTGCACTGCCATCTTTCTACATTAGCCCAGAAGGGACAAACCAAACACAGACTCTAGAGAGGGACTTGAACGTTCTTAGTAGCCACCTTTGACAAGAATTACAAATTGACCTTTAGTCTCTTACTGAAAGAACGTAGTTCGCTTAAACTCACATTGAAGTCATTTTGTTGAGCAGATTTAATCTGCTTGTCGTCATGTTTTACTCACTTTCATCACACACTAATGGAATTTGCTGAAGGCTGTTTTCTAGCTGTAAAAACTCCAGTGAGAAGGAAGCACACCTTGAACTATGAGTTTAGTTATCTGGGCTGAGAATGTGTCACGGTATACAGTGGCGGCTGGTGACTTAATTTGTTGGGGGGGGGGGGGCGCAGTTGTAAGTGACAGCCCAAATAGTGCCTCACAATCAGAACACAACACACAAAATCTAATAAAAAACCAAAACAGTTATACTAGACCATTGTTCGAGTATCAATACAACTAGAGAGATACCTTGGATATTTCAGATCTAAAATGAAGAGTTTTCAGTAAGTGGGCTACTTTAATGAAAGCAGAGCATTACAGTTACACCATTACACCAGTTAAACTAGAGCATTGTTAAACTATCAATACAATAAGAGACAGATATTGGATATTGTTGAACTATCATCGGAATCAAGAGACAAACTGGATATGGTTTAACTATCAATAGAATCAAGAGAGACATTGGATATTATTGAATTATCAATAAAATCAAGGGGGGACTTTGGATACTGTTGAAATATTAATACAATCAAGGGGGAGACCAGACAGTAGTGTCCACGACTTGTAGAGAAATTTAGCCCTCCTGTCTCTCAGGCTCGCAAATTTGTCAATCACCCTCTGATTAAAATCTGCCATCTCAGTCACCAGCTTCTTCTCCATGGACAGGATGGTTAAGGCATTCAGCCTGTCCTGAGTCATGGTGTTCCTGACGAAGGTTTTGACCCTCTTCAATGTTGAAAAACACCTCTCAGCCTCTGCAGTGGACATGGGTGTGGTGATAATAATCTTCAGCAGTGTGACTGTCTCTGAAAATACGTCTGACAAGTTGTTGCCCACAAATAACTGAAAAAGGTCCACAGCACCACAACAGGACTTGAATTCATCCTTGCTGTAGATGAGACTCAGCTCCGTCCTCAGCTTACTTACTTTCAGCATTGGATATGCCTTCAAGGTGGAGTTGAGTGCAACTTCAGGGAACGAGTTGTGGTACTCTTCGAACCTGTCGGCCTGCAGCAAGGTGGCACTGATGAGGTGGTCTGTGAAGGCGAAACATTCTTTTGTGTGTCCCATTACGGTATCACACACCTACACAAACAGAGAGAGAGAGAGAGAGATTTCATTTCAAGAAAAATACTTGCCATCACCTACATTGGCCTGCTGTCATTATTTCATTATTTTAAGTGAAAAGCTTTCAAATTAATAATATATTATTAATTTCTTCAGACTACCCTAACTCTACCCATAAATCTGCTGTGATAATAGAATAAAACAATCTTTTATAGCTACTATTAATGGCCACTAGAAGTGAAATGTGTAAACTTGGATCATAATAAATACACAGGTGACCAAACATCACTGGTAATTTCTGTTATTTTTCCACAACTACAGAATAGTAGTGATGGTGGTTCTGAATGTCCAGTTCAATTACAAAATGTACAGATATTCAGAAAAAAACTACGACCCATTGAAGGGTAGGTGACATCTAATGTTTTGAGAACTAATGTAGAAGACTGCACTGAAACATTGACAACTAATTTCTAGAACAGAGACTCACCTCTGCAGTAATCCTGCTGTGGTCTTCTTCCCCGAGAGCCCGGCGCTTCCTCAGTTGGTCCGAGCCACTGCTTTGTTCCACCACCATTTCGTTGATTGAATCTCTGTGAATAAGACTTATTTTAATTAGTCTTATTATTACTCTTTATGGCAGATAATAATAATAATACTAATAATACTATTACTAATAAAAATACCTTATTTTTTGTATGTCCTTCTGAAACTGCTGAATGCATCCATTGATGTGAACAGAGTCAATGTTTCTCCTCTGGAGCTTGGCATAGAGGAAGTCCACATGTGGCATGATGTGATGGAACAGTTTGAGGAAAAAATTAAAGTCAGAATCCTCTAGTAGCCTAATGTAACCTCCTGCTTCTTTGATCGTTTTGTTTTGAAGAGCAGATTCTCCCGAAGCATTCAATGAGGTCTTCTCTGTGCTCAAACACAGTATTGACGGCCCAGCTGTGAAAGTTCCATCTCACGTTGCTGGATGTTGGCAATCTGTGAGCCACTACTTCATCAAGGACACTGGTCCGCTTGGGAGATCTTGAAAAAAAAACTTGAAAAACCACCAAGATCAGAAAAAAAAATTCACACCATAGTAATGTGAGAGGTGGCCTGTTGCATTATGAGGTTTAGTTGATGTGCATAGCAGTGGATGTAGTGGGCATTTGTGTACTCCTGAGTTTGTGTACTCATGTGCCTGGCAGATGAGTTTACCTTTCTGTTCAGGAAGGATTTCACTAAGACGTTCACTCAATGCAGTAGCTATGGACTCAGCACTTGCTGACTGCAGCGGAATGAATTAAAAAAATCTCTCCTGCACGCTGTTTCTGTCATCAGTGTAGCGAAGCACAAGCACAAGTTGGTACTGGGTGCTAATGTCCATCGTCTCATCTGTCTGGATTGACAGAAAATCACTTTTCTGGGCTTCTTTCATGATCCGTTCCCTCACAACCGACAGCATACAGTCAAGGAGCTCATTCTGGACCGTCTTTGATGTGCCCTTAAACACAGTCATGTTCTCCAGGTGCTCTTTCAAGGCGTTGTCAAGTGAGGCAACAAAGTCCACCAAGGCACGGAATATCCCATGGTTATCAGAGCTCTCACTCTCGGCATGACCACACAAAGCCAACTCAAACGCACCGCAGAATTTCACACAATCTATAATTCTGGAGAGGATGTGTCTGTTTTTTGTCACCTCTTCGTTGTGCTTCCTGATGCCAGTCCTGTAGCCTTCGTTGAGCTGCTCTGCAATGCTAAGCCTTCCAGAAAAATTTAGCTTCAAGCTATTATCAAGGTGGCTTCAGCTGCACTCATGTTTCTTGGCTTTTTCGGTAAAATGTTTGAAGTCCTTCATCCCCGTTGTAGTCCATAACATCTCAGTCCCAGGACTTTGAGATAACAAGCAGGGGAAACAAGAAAAGGCATTACTTACTGGACATCCAGTTAGCCATATACATTACAAAATATTTACTCCATTACATTTTCAGTCAATCAAAATTGGAGAAATTCCAGATCAGATATCATCTGACTGGACCTTATTTTCCCTTGTTTTTGTGTGTTTCACTCATGGAAACAGCAGCGTCTGTAATCACAGCTGTCTGTATGTCTACTTGTTGGG
>NC_092067.1:27934865-27944865 GCF_039877785.1 Chaetodon trifascialis
AAGTGGTGAACCTCGCTCCATCCTCTATGATCGACTGAGCCTGTCCAGGACGCCCCTTTCACACCCAATCATGATCCTCTCACCTGTTACCAGTGAGCCTGTTTACCTGTGGAATGATCCAAACAGGTGTTTTTGGAGAGTTCCACATCTTTCAGTCTGTGAAACGTGTTGCTGTGTCAGATTCACAATAAGCAGATATTTACAGAAATCAGTGAAAAATATGAAATATGTTGACTTTGAGCTGATCTCAGGTCAGTTTGTGTCAGAGAGGATCAGATTAGCTGATCACAGTCTGTTGTATTTGTGTTTTATGCAGCATCAAATCTTTCTCTGAATCAGGGTTGTAGATGTGTGGAAGCCTCCTGGACAAGCAGAGCAACATGTTCAACACTGAAGTCTGATCAGATGTTCAGTGGAGTTCATCAGTAGCTTTTCTTTTTCTGAGGAACATGCTGTTGTTCTTCATCCTGACAGGAGTGAATGTGTGGAGAAGAAAGACGCTCCTGAAGTCTTCTTCTGCTGCTGTGAAGGACGTCTGTGTAATGACAAGTTCTTCTACAGTCCTGACAGCAACCAGCCACCGATTCCAAGTAAGATACACACACACACACACACACACACACACACCTGTGCACCTTTCTTCTGTTTACTTGTTCACCTGTTTATCTATTCACCTGTTGATTTCTTTTATCTGTTCACCTGTTTTCCTGTTAGCCAGTTTATCTGGGGACCTGTTCACCTGTGCACCTGATCACCTGGTCACTTTGTCATCTGTTTATCTGTTTCCCTGTTTATCTATGCACCCATTCACCTACCCACCTTTTCACCTGTTCACCTGTTTACCTGTTTGTCTTTACACCTGTGCTCCTATTAACATATTTGTCACCTGTGTATAGGTGCACCACCTATGCTTTCTCACAGTTGACATTCCTCATAAAAATACTCATATTCTCTTAAAAGACCAGATTTTCTCATAAAGTCATAAAAATCTCATATCTCTACAGTTCATCCCATAATATCATGACTTTGACTCAAAATTACAACCTAATTCAACAGGATGACTTTTTCTCTGAAGACATAACCTTCTTTAACGACTGTCCCTCAGACCCTCTGTCTCCATGAACCATGTTGTAGTTCAATCAGCACTGCAGTTTGTGTTGTTGTAACGTCAAGTGACTTGAATGTTTTGTCTATGTGTTGCCTAGCAACAAACAAACCAGTGACGCCAGATCCTCCGGTGCTGACCACTCTAATGTACTCTCTGGTTCCCATCATGGCCATCACTGCCATCGTCCTCTTCTCCTTCTGGATGTACCGACACCACAAACTGGCCTACCCTCCTGTTCTGGTGCCCACACAGGTGAGACGCACACACACACACACACACACACACACACACACACACACACACACACACACACACACACACACACACACACACACACACACACACACACTGTCTGGCACAGTGCAACGCGAGTGTAAATCTGCACAAAAGGTGCTACAGTGTCTCTTGAGCAGAAAAACTCATGGTGTGGAGTTCCACAGGGATCAATACTCACTCTCCTTTTGTTTAACCTTTACACACTGGGATACATCACACAGACACAGCCGTCATTACCTCTATTATGTAGATGATGCACATACATATATCACCACTCATCAATGATCTCAGCCCTATCACCAAGCTTATGCGATGTATGGAGGATAAACATCAGTGCATGAGTCATCAGTTTCCACTCTTTAAACAAAAATAAAACAAGTGATTTTGGTGCTAAACAGGGATGTAACGATACCAAAAACTCATGGTTCAACAGAACCTCGACATAAAGGCCACGATGCGATATTTATTGGGATATTGAATAAAAGAAAGAAAGAAAAACAACTTGAAAAATGGCCTTTATGAATAGACAGCTGTGTACAGCATGTTTTATTCTTGTGAAATTATTTTTTAGCTTAAAGTGCTTCTGCTCTCCTTTGATGAAGTCAAATGAAAGCAGCAGCCATGACGTCAGCTGAGTAGAAAGTGTCCTGAATGACTGAACCAGGTTCAGTTTCAGAGCAGAAACGATGCAGCAGTCAGCAGCAGTCCTGTAATAAAACAAGTCAAAGAGCTGTTCCATCAGGTGAGCACGTCCAGGATCGGTCCATGAGCCGGCAGCTTTAACGGTCTCCGTTTGGCGGTCGGCTCGGCGTGGTCGTCGACTGTGCTGCCGCAAGCCTCGGTGGACCGGGTGGACGCTGCAGCGGCCTACGCTCAAAGCCGGCGGTGAAGCGGTTTAAAGTGTGTGAAGAACTGTTTATGTGTGGGCGCAGTCCGGCCTCTCGGCGCTATGTCCGTTTTTCCTGCATGGTCTGTAACCACAGCGATGTCGTGACGGTTGTTGTTAATCTTCGAGTCGAGCTCCAAAAGAGCAGATTTAAACCTCAGCTCTGTGGAGGCCAGCGTGAGGCCGTGGTGGACTCCAGCGTGTCTCCTAACCTGTGAAATCCATGGTTGTGGACCACAGAAGACGGCCCTCAAGCTCTGGACTGTTGTGGGGAGGCGGAGCTCCAGAAGCTTCTTTCAGCCTCCTTTGGTCTGGATGAAGCTTTGAGCCTTTGTGGGTGGTGACGTGTTGAATGGCGTCTCATGTTTGATGTTCCCTGTAGCGTCGTTGACGTCGTCCGGCAGCGTTTGCAGGTTGTTGTGTGTTTGTTTCCTTTTCTTCATTGGCAGTTCTTGAAACGGGAAAACGGGAAAACTGAAATGTTGCCTCACATCAGAGCTAAAAGTAATCTGTATATCTTCAATATTATTTGGATTTTTACTTTTCAATTATTTCCAGCAGCGCTTGGCTGGCACGCAAACAATGACTGGTGGCTGCAATGATCCACCCTCTGCTGCTCAAACAAACACAGTCCAGTTTCAAAGAATGGTAATAGTAACTATGTAGTGTTACAGTCGCAGTATATATATATATATATCTCGTTACATCCCTAAAGTAGGCCTCATTTTGATTCTTTCCTATTGAATGTGAAGATGGACTTAGGAGCTGTGTTGGCCTACTGGATGCACGTTTAATCTTCCAGAAGCTTAAAGAGTGTATCAAAATCTGCTTTTTCCCACGTAAAATATCATGGAATGAACAGCTGACAGTCAGAAGCAGACCTGAAGAAATGTGTGTGTTTTCTAACCACCTGAGTCCGTCATCACTGTTTCTGGTCTGCCTGAAAACACTTTCATAAAAGAAATGAGAAGAATTTGCATGAGGATATTAAAATGTTCTACTGTGTGAATCAAATCAAGGTAAATTCTTGGATCACGTGAACTGGTCTCCATCATCTCTGTCTTTGTATTTCTGCTTCTTCCTCTTGTTTCTGCCTCTCAGCACGCCTTTCATATAATGATTGAGGTAAGAAGATCAAACTATTTCACTGAATTATGCTTCATTACTGGGTTTGTGATTTCTTTTTTCTCCCATTTTTGGGTTTCATTTTGCATCCTTATCCTCCTCCAGCCTGACATTTCTGTTGAAAACACACTCGTGTCTTTGTTTTTGTGAATATTTCTGCTCTGTGTTGATTGTTGTAGTTGTTTTGCACTGATGGACAGATGCTGTCTCCATGTCGGTCTGCAGGTGATGTGCATGATTGATGAGGATCTGTCAGAAAGCAGGTTGAACGTGCAGTTCATAAAGTGGATTTACGCTCATGCATTCAGAGTTTATATTGTACCTTTGGTGTCGTGTCCAGAGTTAGGTCGTTGGAAATTTGTAGCTGGCGTGTTCCTCCTCAGAAATGTTGATGTCGTAGTTATTTCATGTTCACGAACATGTTTCCTTCACCTTTTTGTCTCATAAACTCATTATGTACCAAAGTAAAGTCACCCTGAGTGATAATGAGACGGATCCTTCACATAACAGAGCTTGGATGAACACATTTGTTCAGTGTTAGGCTTAGATTAGGATGGGATTCGTCTTTGGGAGTGCATCGTTTTGATGACCACACATTGAATTTGACAGCATGGATTTAGGCCAGACACAGCAGCACTATGCACCATAAAATGAAAGAAAAAGACAAATAAATTGCTAATCACAGTTATTTATATGACAGTTAATCGCACCATGGAATGTCATGAATGTGAGAGCTCTGGTCGTGGCGACAGAGATACCGTCCAAGATCCGAGAGCTCGCTGCTTGTGTTGCCTGACGTGTCAGTGATGGAGTTTGTTGAAGGATGCTGAAGACTCATTTTCTCCTTTTCACCAACAAACATGGAACAAAGTGGTGAGACTGGAGAGCTTCAGCTGCTCTGTGTGAACGAATGTGAACACAGATCGCAAACTCCTGGTCAAAAACAGAGGAATAATTAGTTACTGATGTAACTTCACTTCTGTGAATCTACGTGCACAGACAAAAGACAGTTTGGGAATAGAAAACACCACCTGATCATGTAAAGTACACATACCAAGTACTGTGGAGGTGAACTGTGACGCTCAAACATCTGGACCTGCAGCAGGACCCCTGCTCACCTCTCGTCTCCTCTATGAATTCAGCTGCCCTCAGTCTGACATGGTCCCCACTTCACCCAGCAGCATTGCTCCCAGCAGTCTCAGCACCAGTTCAGACTGGGCATGCCCAGTTAGAGACCAGCTCACGTGGTTCATGTTGTAATGGAGGCACTGAGAGAAACCCGCTGGTCTGTGTCCTGTCCCTTCATTGTGTCCAGTCAGGTGTAAAGATCTAATTCAAACTGAAGCGGATGGATCAATCTCTTGGTGCTCGATTGACAAAATGAAAAATCGCACTTCTTCTCGGAGTCACAATGGTCAAATCTGAATATACATGTTTCATTTTTCAGGAATGGGATCAGTCAGAGATGCACTACATTCACACACTTAGTTTTTACGTTGTTTGTTCCAGGACCCTGGCCCTCTGCCCCCCTCCCCCATCCTGGGCCAGAAGCCGCTGCAGTTACTGGAGATCAAAGCCAGGGGGCGCTTCGGCTGCGTGTGGAAGGCTCAACTGATCGGAGAATACGTCGCTGTCAAAATCTTCCCCATTCAGGTCAGTCCTGTCAGCTCCTTCAGCCACACCATCACCCACCAATTATCCACAGCATTGCTGAGACAGAAGACAACCAGAAAGCTGAAGTAGATCGACACAAAAGTGAACTTTATCTGTTCATAGATCGCTGTGGCTGAAGGCAGACGGACCGTCAGTCATTGATCAGAGGATTTGGCTGCTGCTTGTGTGATGACATTTGGAATCTCATGTTGTGTCAGTGATCTCAGAACTTTAGAAGTATTAACCTGACACTTAAATTCAATGATCTGCATTCATGGGGACTCGCGTTTTGTTCCCATAATGAGGGTGAATCCTCACAGTGTGACACACACACACACACACACACACACACACACACACACACACACGCTTTACTACACTTAAACTTCACTACCTTGGAATTATAAAGTTTGATCTGCATCCTGAGCAGTTTTGAAACTGTGACCTTCAAGGTTTTTGCATTACAGAATAGATACCCTCAATCTGTACCAGCTGTCCAACAATCAGAACCTCAGCAGCCTGAACTCACACACTCCCAGTCTCACTCCAAACTCAATGAACAGGAGCTCACTGCAGATGAGAGGAGGAGGAGGTGGTGGTGGTGGTGGTGGTGGTGGTGCCAGAGGAGGCGCCAACTGTCTGTGCTGCCAGCGTCCTCTTTCTCTGCTGGTGTCGCTTAGAAATTTGTTTTTCAGGGTGTGAGAAAATGGACGTGTGACGTGAGAGCTTGTGAACGGTTGGCAGACCTCTGTGACTCATAGCAACAACCAAAACTTGACAGACAAAAAAACAAAAAGATGGTTTGATTAATTCCTCAGTGAAATGTCTCCTGGACAGACATTGAAAGCATTTTCTGGTCAAGTATCACTGATATCCATCCATCCATCCATCCATCCATCCATCCATCCAGATATATCAGAATCCGTTTTATTGGCCACGTCTGTATGCACATGAAAGGAATTTGGCTTTCACTGTCTGACTGCTAACTGTCCATCAGGCTGACGGCTGCTGGGAACAAAGAAGAAGAAGAATCAGAGGGACAATCCTCCTATTCGTCACACAATTTTACATGCTCATGCACACACACGCCTTCATCCCGTCCTGGTCATCCCTCCTCTGCGGCAGACCAGGAGCTGTGGGCTGCCATCCAACCGGCGCCCGGGGACCCAGTTCCTGTTTGTCACCATGGTCAGGTGGTGGTCTTCTTGCATGTTTTTAGTGGGGGGTTTTATGGAGGATACCCCAGGTGAACATGCGGAGAACATGCAAACTCCACACAGAAAGGCCCCTTTCCTCGAGCAGCAGGCACCAAAGGTGGCGCCCACAGTGGGAATTGAATCCGGGACCTTCCAGCTGTGAGGCAACAGTGTTGCCACTGTGCCACCGAACAAACTGTCAACAAACGGAGACAAACTGTCTCTGTGTCTGCTGGTTTTGCTGTTCAGTGATCTGTAGCGCTGACCAGAGGACAGAAGTTGGAACAGGTGGTCTCCAGGATGTGAGGGGTCTGCAGTGATGCTTCCTGCCTGTTCCTCAGTCTGGAGGTGTGTCCGTCCTGAAGGTAGGGCAGATTGGCTCCAGTGATCTTCTCAGCAGTCCTTACAGTCCGTCACAGTCTGTTCTGGTCCTGTTTGTGGTAGACCCAAACCAGATAATGGTTAATGTGCTCAGAACAGACTGGAGTATTCCTGTGTAGAACTGGATAAGCTTCACCTGCTGCTTCCTGACTGTTAGGAAGTTCCACTGACAGGTGGAGGCTGGCATGGTGAGCTGGGTGAGTTTAGAGGGGAGGATTCTGGGATGATGGTGTTAAATGCAGAGCTGGAGTCCACACACAGGATCCTTGCATTTGTCCCTGGGTGGTCAAGGTGTTGTAGGATGTAGTTCAGTGCCATGTTGATTGTGTCCTCCAACTGTTTGACCTGTTTTTCCCATATGCAAGTTGAAGAGGGTGGAGAAGGGGTTCTGTGATGTCTTTCAGGTGAGTCGGCACCAGTTGCTCAAATGATAAGTTTCAGGTCGGAATATGGTTGGTTATTAAACACACAGTCTCAGTTTCCTTTGGGTCTGACAGTTGAGCTGCTGTAATAAATCTAACCAGGACGTAGAAAGTAGGACAGGTGAAGTACGAGGAGCTTCTTGATATTCTCTCTACAGATCAGTATGTAGGTAAATAAATTGTTTGCTGACTTCATCGACTACATCTAAAGACAGCACTGATTTTTGTTTGATATCAGAAATGTTGACTCTGATGCACCAAAGTACCTTATTTTGTGGGAAAAAACAAAAGATTTAAAATGAAATTTGTGCTTATTTCGTAAGTGAGACTCCATCCGTTCAAATGGAGACTCGTAATGACATTGAAGGCTTAATATTTAAAACATTTAAAACATTTGAAGACAGACGTTGCTTCAGCAACATGTTTCCGAGCTTAATAAACTTTGCCAAACATCGTCAAGTCATTGCAGTACATACTGTGGTTCTTGTCGATGGTACTGTGAAGGACAGCAGTACAAATGGTGGTCAAGTTCAGTCTGTTTTTTTAGTCGTTTCAGGTCTTGCTGAGGCGTTTATTTTCATCATTAACGATGAAAGCGTAACGTAGCCCTAACCCTAACAAACAGAACCTGATTAGGCATCTGATGCTTGGATCCTGCCCAATTTTGAGGCCTTGTTGATGTGTCCAGCGAATTTCCAGCACTCTGGTCAATTGTGAAGGACAGTTGGGTGTCTGTCCCCGTGTAGTTTGACATGCTAAACGACCTGTTGTCTGTTGTCCCACGATACTCTGATGAAAAGTCTAGCATGTCAGAATTTTTGTCTCATCTCCCACATCTCTCAAGACGTGTTCCTTAGCGTTGACCAATTGCATGCTTCACCTGCAGCAATCGTCGCAGCTAAACTCACACGATTGTGAAATAAGACGCGGTGTGATTGGTCGGGGTCATATGCGTGGTCTTGCCAGTCACCCAACCAAGACACGGCAAGAGTTTACGGCAATGCAGTCGTTCGATCTGACACGGTGACCAGAAACATGGTCTAGTCTGATGACGGCGTAGTGAACATGTGAAGTGCTGATTGGCTCACAGATAGAACCTCGTAGACCCAATTAAGAGTCGATAGAACCTTTTTGTTTCCTTGATGCAAAGTCCAACAACATACAACTTAAAATCACATCACATAATGTTTCTACATGATCCGCAGGTGACGACCTCAACGCACACCTGAACCACTTCAGGTGCTTCTACTTGAACTGCAGCTCACATTCAACATTGAACATTTTGAGACATTCTGACCTGTTTTTGTCGTTTACACCTGCAGGTTTCATTCTCTTTTCGCCCTCCCGGACCCCAGCGTTGTGGTCACATTTTGTTGGTCACACAGGCATGACCTTTGACCTTTGTCCTCTGTCCATTTGTGTGTATTCAGGACAAGCAGTCGTGGCAGAACGAGTATGAGATCTTCAACCTGAATGGGATGAGGCACGAAAACCTGCTGCATTTCATTGGAGCTGAGAAGAGAGGAAGCAACATGGACATGGAGCTGTGGCTCATCACCGCCTACCATGAGAAGGTGGTGACACCTGCTGGACACACGCAGAACTGCAACACACACTCAAACACCAATCAAATGCTGTTATCACATTCACCAAACACATGAACAAAATATGAAACTGTGGCAAGAAGTCACATTGAGATGTGTCTTCACGAATCAAAACAGTCTCAAACAACATGAACCAACAAGACGTCATGTTCTGTCCTCAGGGTTCTCTCACAGACTACCTGAAAGCAAACGTCCTGTCCTGGTCTGAGCTGTGTGTCATTGCTCAGTCCATGTCTCGAGGTCTAGCCTACCTGCACGAAGACATACCTGGACACAAGGACGGACACAAACCTGCCATCGCACACAGGTACACACATCACACACAGGTGCACTCGTCACACTCGTCACACACAGGTGCACTCATCACACACACAGGTACACTCATCACACACAGGTGCACTCATCACACACAGGTGCACTCATCACACACACAGGTACACTCATCACACACAGGTGCACAAACACACACACAGGTGCACTCGTCACACTCGTCACACTTATCACACACAGGTGCACTCGTCACACACAGGTGCACAAACACACACACAGGTGCACTCGTCACACTCGTCACACACAGGTGCACTCATCACACTCATTACACACAGGTACACAAACACACACAGGTGCACTCATCACACTCATTACACACAGGTACACAAACACACACAGGTGCACTCATCACACTCATTACACACCGGTACACAAACACACACAGGTGCACTCATCTCACTCCTCACACACAGGTACACAAACTCACACAGGTGCACTCATCACACTCGTCACACTTATCACACACAGGTGCACTCGTCACACACCGGTACACAAACACACACAGGTGCACTCATCTCACTCCTCACACACAGGTACACAAACTCACACACGTGCACTCATTACACTCATTACACACAGGTACACAAACACACACAGGTGCACTCATCACACTCATTACACACAGGTACACAAACACACACAGGTGCACTCATCACACAGGTACACAAATACACAGGTGCACTCGTCACACAGATGCACTCGTCACACACAGGTACACAAACACGCACAGGTGCACTCATCACACAGGTACACAAATACACAGGTGCACTCGTCACACAGATGCACTCGTCACACACAGGTACACAAACACACACAGGTGCACTCATCACACAGGTACACAAATACACAGGTGCACTCGTCACACAGATGCACTCGTCACACACAGGTACACAAACACACACAGGTGCACTCATCACACAGGTACACAAATACACAGGTGCACTCGTCACACAGATGCACTCGTCACACACAGGTACACAAACACGCACAGGTGCACTCATCACACAGGTACACAAATA
>NC_092067.1:27947365-28022365 GCF_039877785.1 Chaetodon trifascialis
AGGTCCAGTGGACGAGTACATGCTGCCCTTTGAGGAGGAAGTGGGTCAGCATCCGTCTCTGGAGGACATGCAGGAGGTGGTGGTCCACAAGAAACTGAGGCCGGCTCTCAGAGAGTGCTGGCAGAAACACGCTGTGAGTCAGACTACGTTACCCATAATGCAGCACACGTCTTACTCTAATATGAAGAGGTCAGCTGACGGTGCTGTCACAGGAAGGTTTCGTGTTACTGTGTACTTTGTGTTGTGTACTTTGCGTTGTGTACATGTTTGTATATACTTGTGTTGTGTACTTTGTGTTGCGTGTCTCTGACCATGTTGTGTGTACTTGTGTGTACTTTGTGTTCTTTGTGTTGTGTGTACTTTGTGTACTTGTGTTGTGTGTACTTTGTGTACTTGTGTTGTGTGTACTTTGTGTACTTTGTGTGCTTGTGTTGTCTGTACTTTGTTTACTTTGTGTTGTGTGTACTTTGTGTACTTTGTGTACTTTGTGTTGTGTGTACTTTGTGTACTTGTGTTGTCTGTACTTTGTTTACTTTGTGTTGTGTGTACTTTGTGTACTTTGTGTTGTGTGTACTTTGTGTACTTGTGTTGTCTGTACTTTGTGTACTTGTGTTGTCTGTACTTTGTGTTGCTTGTCTCTGACCGTGTTGTGTGTACTTGTGTGTACTTTGTGTGCTTGTGTTGTCTGTACTTTGTGTACTTGTGTTGTGTGTACTTTGTGTACTTTGTGTTGTGTGTACTTTGTGTTGCTTGTCTCTGACCGTGTTGTCTGTACTTGTGTGTACTTTGTGTGCTTGCGTTGTGTGTACTTTGTGTTGTGTGTACTTTGTGTGCTTGCGTTGTGTGTACTTTGTGTTGTGTGTACTTTGTGTTGCTTGTCTCTGACCGTGTTGTGTGTACTTGTATGTACTTTGTGTGCTTGTGTTGTGTGTACTTTGTGTACTTGTGTGTACCTGTGTACTTTGTGTTGCGTGACCCTGACCGTGTTGTGTACATGTGTTGTGCACTTTGTGTGACCCCTGACCCCCGCCCCCCCCCCGCAGGGCCTGGCGGTGCTCTGTGAGACGGTGGAGGAGTGCTGGGACCACGAGGCCGAGGCTCGGCTGTCGGCCGGCTGTGTGGAGGAGCGCGTCGTTCAGATGGGGAGGCAGACGGCCGTCGCGGCGCCCCAGGAGATCGTCACGGTCGTCACCATGGTAACCAACGTGGACTACCCGCCCAAAGAGTCGAGCTTATGACGCGGCGGAGGACCGATCGGGACGGGGCGGGGACTCCCTCGGCGCGCGCTTTCTGTCTCTGGTTCAGGTGCGGTCCGGCTGGTCAGGTGACCCGCTCGGTGATCAGGTGACCTGGAGGTCAGCGTGGCGGAGAGTCTCTGTCTCTCTGCGGGGTGAGCGACGCTGGCCGCCCCCTGACATCATTTCCTCTTTTGTATTCCAAAATAAAAGACCTGTGGAGGCTTTTTTCGCCGACGTGACGACAGAAACGGTTGGTTTGCGTTCGGATGCGAAGCGGCTTCTGAATGTGTGTGTGTTCGCTGTGGAAACACACATTCACGGCGTCTGATCACAGTCTGATCGTCAGGTTATTGATCCGGACGACGTCTTCACACAGCTGAAGGCGGAGGAGGAGCTGATTGGTTCTCAGACATGAACGATTCAAACCAATGAAATCAAAGAACGCGTGACGTCGTCTGATTGGTCGATGAGTGAAAGCCTCGTCACAGAGCGAGGAACAGGGCGGCTTATTTATTTATTTATTTTCAGGTTATGAGCCTGTGGAAAAGATGACGTTACCGTGGAAACGGACAGACTGTTTGTGATCATTTCAACTAAACGAGTCGCTGAAAAATCAGTTCATCAGTTCAGTCGTCTCTGGCCAAAATAACATCAGCTGTTTGTTTGACTGCTTCAGTTTGTGCTCTTCAGTTGAACTCGCTGTCACTGATCACTGATCATTGATCGATTGTAAAAAAGACAATCAGCACAGAATCATCAGAACAGTTTGATCTCGCCTCGATCACAGAGTCCGTCTGCAGCTGAACGTCAGGAAGTGATGAATGTTTCCAGATTTTCATCTTTATTTTCCTTCATTTTCTGTTCGATTCTGCGGAGCCTCAAATCTGACAAACGAGTCCAGAAGATCGGAGACATCAGGAAGGACGGACGTCAGATCAGGGACGTCTGCGTGTCTGTGTGGACGTCAGACTGAGTTCATACTTTTCTGCAGGTGAAGACACTAAAGCTTTGTCTCTTCTGGCCGTTTGATTGGTTGAACAGGATTTATTGACGTGGTGTGATCTTTTGTCGGCTTCGGGGCTCCGTCCGTCTGTGGACTTCAGACGTCTCAGGAAACACGTGGTTTTATCGTCTTTAGGCCAAAAACTCGACAACAAACAAACTCGACCTCGTCGTCATGGCGCTCATTACCCAGCAGGCTTTTCTCTCCACTGAACTTCACCTGCAGCATCGTCTTTGATGTCACCCTACGGAGGCGACGTGGCCGGCGGCCCTTTAACGTCGCCTCCGTCAGGTCATGTGACGTTTGTAGGCTGCAGCCCTGACTGGTTTCCAGCCCTGACTGGTTTCCAGCCCTGACTGGTTTCCAGCCCTGACTGCTCAGCCTGTTTCTTCCTCTCTGCGATGGAAATCAAAGCTGCACACTCTGTAAATATGAATGTTGTGGTTTTAGCATGAGTTTGTTTTTTATGGACACAAATCGTTTCTAATGTTAATATAACAAATAGATTTACGTCGTTTATTTTATATGATGATGTAAAAACAATCTGGGTTCATTAATTTATGTTGGAAACTCAGAACACTAACTTCCTGTGGAGGAAGGTGTGTGTGTGTGTGTGTGTGTGTGTGTGTGTGTGTGTGTGTGTGTGTGTGTGTGTGTGTGTGTGTGTGTGTGTGTGTGTCAGATACCTCAGAAATCCCTGCTGGTGCTCAGCTCTCATCACGATGTCATGGTGACATCGTGATGACATCATCCTCCTCCCCGTCGATTAGGGTGACATCACAAAGTGAAATCTGACCCTCGTCTTCTTCACTTCCCCGTTTGGTTTGAACGAAGAATCGTCTGTTTTTCCTTTCTGTTCGTGGTGAGTTCACTGCCCCTCTCTAAAAACCTGCCGTCGCTCTGTGAATAAACCTTTTAAACATGAATGTCGAGCATCGAACACGTTTTATCATCATCATTATTCTTCTTCTTATTATTATTATTGTTGTTGTTGTTGTTGGAGAGTCGGCTGTCACGTGACGTCCGGCTGCCGGCAGACAAACTGTCAAATGACTTTTTTCAAATTTCTCCTAAAAGTTGGAAGTGTTGAAGCGAGACATCAGTTTAAGCTGTAAAAGCTGTGTGACCCGATCAGGCTGGACGTGACGTGTGAGACCGATGAAGACCAATAGAAAGAGTCGACTGCGTCCATCACGGATCAATCATGAGTATGGAAGCAGACCTGTCGTAAACTGGAGTTTTGTTTTAAATGCGTCAAAGTTTATTAACTGCTGACGGGACATGTGTCCATGTCAATGGATCCGATGTCCACAAAGTTCACCGTTCTTTATCTTTTATATTTAATATGAATTCTGTTGAAATTTTATTCTTTGAATATTTTCATCCTGCAGTGAAGACCAGCGTGGTGATGCGTTCACTGTCTGTGGCTCGAGCTGAAGACTGTGAGCTGTGACTGTGGAATACTGTACAGAAGAAAATGTTGTTTCCCCTGAAATAAAGTCAGTGACCGCTGCTTCGTCTCTGCTCTCGTTCACTTCATGTATGTGTGTGTGTGTGTGTGCGTGTGAGAACCAGATGTTCCTTTGGTTCCACTCGGAACCCTGCTGAGCCACTGATAACTGTGCTTTGAACCTAAGATCTGGGTCGTGACGGGTTCAGGGGTCACGACAGACGCTTTGACCTGCAGACCGGCGGAATCGGGGATCAAACCGCCGACCTCCTCTGCTTCCTGAGCCAGGTCCGCCCTCATTCATGAATGTTTCGTCTGCAGTAAAATCGATGAATGCTTCTGATGCATGAAGAGGAAACTCTTGGTGCGTCTGTCTGACTGACATCACTTCCTCATGACTTCATCAGGTCAGCGTTTGAGCCGAGGTTCTGTTGGTTTTTTAGTTGTCTACAGTAACTCTCATACTTCTTGCTTTAAGTAACGGATGGTTGCAGAAATCCTCTCTGAGGAGGTCTCAGTCTGTTTTGGACACTTGAACTCTGGCCTTCCTGAAGTGCTCATCTTCGTCACCTTTGTCTCGTCGTCGTCTTTGTGTTGAAAAGCAAGTTGCTGTAAATGATGGAGGATGTGAACGGATTGACTGCTGAGCGGTGTTCGGAGGAACGCGGAACTGAAACATAGCCGATTAGTTTTTCAAATGAAATAACACAATGATGAAATTTGATTGGACAGTGGAAGATGATGCAGTTCTTCCTGCCCTCCAGATGCTTCTGCTCGCTCTCTGCTTTCCACACATTCAGAATGGATCCTGGATACTCCTAAACCACCACCGTAGTGATTTTTTTAATTATTATTCCTCCGTTCAGTCTGCGCCTGACCAAAGCTTCCGGCTGTGTCTCTGACTGGAAACCTGCCATCAGGATGGAGACAACATGGCAAAGTCTGAGCTGCACAGCTTGGAGAAGGTTGAAACGCTGGAAACAGGAATACTTCAGCTGTGCGGCGTCCCGGCACAGACCTGGCTGACATGCTGCCCTGGACGTGTCCTAACACCACTGGATCAGCTGGTCAGGCTCCCAGATACCCCAATACTTTTCCAGAAAGCTAAAAACTGATCTCTGAGCCTCAGACTTGAACTGTGACTCCGGATACAGACCTAAACTTTGTGCTTTGCCTTTGATTCACTGCTGCGCTTCTTTAAAATGTTGTATTTTACTTTACTTTTATGCTTTCTTTGTTTTCTATTTTCTAACTTGATTTCATTACTAGATAGACTGATGGGACTTTATTGATCCCACACCTGGAAATTTCATTACAGCCAGCAAGTTACAAAAAGCAGTAGTGCCATACAAATACAGTTTATTATCTATTGAAATTCAATATACAGTTAGTGTAGTAAATACAAGCAGAATGAAAAACGCCAACATAAAGCACCATGTTCTAAACACACACATTACAAACACTGACAAAAATTCTTATTTGGAACATTAAACAGCAAACTTAAACAGCTCAGCCCAGCGCAGCATTGTGGGAAATGTTTCATCATTTGAATAACGCTTTGCATTCGTCAGTACATCAAACAGGAAAGAAACAAACATGGAGGAGGGCGAAGGTCACACAGAACAGGAAACGGACAAAATCAGTAATCAGTTAAGTAGTAACTTTTTAATGAGGTAACTGTAACTGATTCCTGTTCTCAGCAGCACACCTCATGGTGTCCCTGCGTGTGCTGCTTGTGTTGGGTTTGTCGCAGCTCCCATAGGTAAGAAAAGACTGTTGATCCCACATCGGGGAAATTAAGTCGTTACAGCCAGCAAGTACTAAAAATGCAAGAACAGTGGCACAGAAGGATCAAGATAAAAATACAGGATATAGAATATCTGTACATTATGTACAGATTATAAAATACTAGCTGCCACAAAACACTACTGCGCATATTCTAATGAGAAAACTTCTAATATCATATGCTGAATTGTACTTGAGAAATACTGTTGCTTAGGAAGAAACCTTGAATTTCACCAGTTTATGCACAATGTGTACCGTTTTTAAAAATACTGTTGCCAATATGAATAATAAATGCAGTGTTTGTACTAAAATATACAACAAATTACAAATTGCAGCACATGAAATGGATAATGTGAGCATATATTAGCAACAGTAGAGTAAAAACAAAGGTGGGTTTATGACATAGAATTGGGAAAGAAGCATCAACACAAAGCTACATCACATGGAGGTAAACAGTCTGACAGCTGTTGGATGAAGGACCTGTGGTAGCTTGTTTCTTACACACTGGATGCAGCAGTCTGTTACTGAAGGAGACGCTTAAGCCCCCCACCATCTCATGCAGGGGGTGGGATGGGTTCCCCATGATCGATGTCAGCTCGGCCAACATCATCCTCTCACCCACCTCCTCGATGGCGTCCAGAGGGCAGTCCAGGACAAAGCTTGTTCAGTCTTTTCCTGTCCCTCTCTGAGCTTCCACAGCCCCAGCAGACCACTGCACAGAAAACTGCAGAGGCCACCATAGTCATCCATCCATCCATCCATCCATCCATCCATTTTCTATACCGCCTCTCCCTTTCGGGGTTGCGGGGGGGCTGGAGCCTATCCCAGCTTCAACGGGCGAGAGGCGGGGTACACCCTGAACCGGTCGCCAGCCGATTGCAGGGCTACCATAGTCATAAAATGTTTTAAACAGTGCCCTACATACTACAAAGGACCTCAGTCTTCTTAGTAGGTGCAGATGACATTGGACCCCCCTGTACAGGACATCTGTGTTGTTTGTCCAGTCCAGTTTGTTGTTGAGGTGAACACCCAGGTATTTGTAATCCCCCATGATCTCAATGTTTGAGCCCTGGATGTTCACTGGTGTCGTCTGTGGTACGTTCCTTCAGAAATCCATCACCATCTCCTTCGTCTTGCATTTATGTGCAGGTGATTCAGTCCACACCGGCTGGTGACGACCTCCCTGCATTCCAGTTCGTTCCCCTGTGATACACATCCAACGCTGGCTGCATCATCAGAGAACTTCTGGATGTGAGAGCACTGTACCCCGTGGAGCCCCTGCGCTGCAAACTACCACATCAGACAGTCGTGAAGCCTCACATGCTGTGGTCAGCTGGTGAGGTACTCGATGGTCCAGGCAGCCAGGTGGCAGTCTACTCCAGCTCCTTCAAGCTTCCCCCTGAGCAGTGCTGGTTGGATTGTGCTGAAATCACTGGAAAAGTCTGAAAACACGACCCTCACTGTGCTCCCAGTGTTCTCCAGGTGAGAAAGAGATTGATGGAGCAGGCAGATCTGTGTCCTCCACACCAATGCCTGGTCGACATGTGAAGTGTCGGGGGTCCAGCTTGCTGCTCACCAGGTGACGGAGGTGGTCCAATATGATCCTCTCCAATGTCTTCACCAAGTGGGAATTTGAGGCTACTGGCCTGAAGTGGCTGGGCTCCCTGGGATGTGCAGGAGGCTCACAGGAGGTTTTCCACAGTAAACAGTGACATTGAACAGTTTATGGTTGCGATGGTCTGTGCTGATGTTTCCGACTTAAAATGTAAAATATTAACATCTTTTAACAGGACAATTCAGAGTTCTGTATATAAGATATAAAAAACATTAAAGCAAAACTCATATTTTCACATTTGAAAATATGATTTATTATATTATATAAATCAGATTTTATTACTTTATTCATATCACCAAAAAAAAAAAAATTCATGATTTCATTTGATTACTTCATTTATTAAAACCAAATTAATTTAGGACCTTTTGTTCTCTCAGACAGGGTTAGGGTTACGATGTTTTTCTTATCAGATGAATGCTGTCATTCATTTTCAGATGTTCTGTTGGTGCGTGCGACAGAAAGTAACGCAGCAGTGTTTTACTGTATGTTCATGTGCAGCTGAGCAGCCGTAATGCATCATGCCTGTACTGAAAATGAAAGCGCTTTGGTAAGAAACGATATTTACATCTGTGAATAAATGGTTCCCTAATAGAAGATGTTTGTTATCCACAGAACTGCTGCCTGAATCAATGAACACCAAAGATTTTTTACTAGTTTATTGATGGGGTGGTTTCAGGATGCTTTGACTTGTTTGACATTTAACTGGATGTAAATCTAGATTTCCATATCTGTGTGTGTGTGTGTGTGTGTGTGTGTAAATACTGAATTGTAATTAAATGTTCAAATGTGTGCTGATGGCCAGTTGATTGTAGTTTTATTCCACATTCGGTCGCTCGGCAGTGAGGTGTTTGAGAGTGAAGAACTTTTGAACAACGGTTCACAAACTCATTCTGATGTCAGCGCAGACGCAGTTCAGTCTCCCCTGAGTGTTATTTCTGCATGAAGTGAATTATTTCTCCTCTGGGTCCTAATAATGTTGTCTCGACAAAGTTCTTCATGAAGGTCAGAGGTCAACAACTGCAGCACAGACTCACGTCACCACACTTCTAGAACGTTTCGGCAAGCGATTCTTGATACAACGTTTTCTCCACGAGCTGCGCGCGCATCTTCATGTCTCGCGTTGTTTTTTTGTTTTTTTTTCTTGAGCTGTGCCGCGGTGTCTGATGGGATTGGTCCGCCGCTGGTGTGGACATGTCCGCCATGTTTTCAACGGAGAAACGGCCCCGACGTCCCGTTAAACCCGCACACTAATGAGTCCTCCCGCCGGTTATCGGAGCAGCGGACACCGATGAGCTCTACTGCGGTGGACGAAGTCGCGTCCGGAGTGGATTCACGTCGGTATTGCTGTCGGTGTGCGGCGGATCGTCGCTAATTTGGCGCAAACAATGAGTAAACTCTCGTTCCGGGCGCGAGCGCTAGACGCCGCCAAACCGCTCCCGGTTTACCACAACAGGGACCTGCCGGACCTGACCGACTGCGTGTCCATTAACCGGGCCGTCCCGCAGATGCCGACCGGGATGGAGAAAGAGGAAGAGCTGGTAGGAACATGTTTAATTTAGTCTGTCTTTGTGGCGTTAACTGCGTGCTATGGCGGGATTCATGACGTACTTACGCACAGTTCTCACCGCACGCAATGTACGAGGACACATAAATGTACGCAATGTGCGTACAATGTGCGCTGTTAGCGTAGTGCCAATGAGCTTTGGGCGCTTTTAGTGACTGTGACGCTTACGTTTTTACGTAGTTCTCAAGGCAACGGACGACGCAGCGGGTGAAGTGGTAGCTCGTCATTGCTACGCTAGCTTCAGTCCGCAAGCTGTAACGATGAGACACCGTGAAAGTCTTCAGACTGGTCCTGTGAGCAGCACTCAGGACCTGCAGACTGAGACTGTCTCAGACAGCTGGAGCTGCTCTCTGAACACTTAGTCTGCTGTGACACAAAGGTGCCCGAACCCTAACCCTCTCACTGACACTTCACAGTTTATCCAAATGCCACCAAAGCCTTTCTGTTCTACTTCCTGCGGCTTTCATTCGTTCCTGTCATCCAGTTCGTGTTGGAAAGTGAATAATTCAGGCTCCACCAAAGAAAACTGAAGCAGACACTGAGGACAGATTATCAGAAGGCTTCCAGATCGACATTCTGTTCATCAACAATAGTTTCAGGTCCAGGTCAAAGGAAAGGGACCCCACACACCACCAACAGTCTGACAACGCACTTTGACTGACAGGGTCTTCTTCTGCTGTATTCACAGGCGTCCACATTTAACCAAGAGACAACATGACAGAATAAAACCCTTCATCCCAAAGATCCTGAGCAGAAACACGAAAGCTACGTTTCCACCAAAGACGTCGGGTGTAGTGTGTTGAAACGCGCGCTTACATGAACCTGAGCCTTCGATGTGTGTTGTGTCCTCTGCAGACAGTACTCTTAGATAAACCCCTTCACTTTTCCAGCTGCTACAGACAAGATGTCTTGGTTTCTGGTGTTGAGAGGCTGCAGCGTTCTGAACTGACACATCCCATACTGAACATCTGCTGCCAGACGACAGCCTGCTAACTTTTCCTCTGCTGCGCTCACATTCACCGTCACTTTCCTGCTGCTCGCTCTCTCTCAGGCCAAACTCGTTACACACTGAGCTACGCCAGCCAATAACACTCGTTACACACTGAGCCACGCCAGCCAATAACACTCGTTACACACTGAGCTACGCCAGCCAATAACACTCGTTACACACTGAGCTACGCCAGCCAATAACACTCGTTACACACTGAGCCACGCCAGCCAATAACACTCGTTACACACTGAGCAGTAACACTCGTTACACACTGAGCTACGCCGGCCAGTAACACTCGTTACACACTGAGCCACGCCAGCCAATAACACTCGTTACGCATTGAGCCACGCCAGCCAATAACACTCGTTACACACTGAGCTACGCCGGCCAATAACACTCGTTACACACTGAGCCACGCCAGCCAATAACACTCGTTACACACTGAGCAGTAACACTCGTTACACACTGAGCAGTAACACTCGTTACACACTGAGCCACGCCGGCCAGTATCACTCGTTACGCACTGAGCTACGCCGGCCAGTAACACTCGTTACGCATTGAGCTACGCCGGCCAATAACACTCGTTACGCACTGAGCTACGCCAGCCAATAACACTCGTTACACACTGAGCAGTAACACTCGTTACACACTGAGCAGTAACACTCGTTACACACTGAGCCACGCCGGCCAGTATCACTCGTTACGCACTGAGCTACGCCGGCCAGTAACACTCGTTACGCACTGAGCTACGCCAGCCAATAACACTCGTTACACACTGAGCCACGCCAGCCAATAACACTCGTTACACACTGAGCAGTAACACTCGTTACACACTGAGCAGTAACACTCGTTACACACTGAGCCACGCCGGCCAGTATCACTCGTTACGCACTGAGCTACGCCGGCCAGTAACACTCGTTACGCACTGAGCTACGCCAGCCAATAACACTCGTTACACACTGAGCCACGCCAGCCAATAACACTCGTTACACACTGAGCCACGCCAGCCAATAACACTCGTTACACACTGAGCCACGCCAGCCAATAACACTCGTTACACACTGAGCAGTAACACTCGTTACACACTGAGCTACGCCAGCCAATAACACTCGTTACACACTGAGCCACACCAGCCAGTAACACTCGTTACACACTGAGCCACACCAGCCAGTAACACTCGTTACACACTGAGCAGTAACACTCGTTACACACTGAGCCACACCAGCCAGTAACACTCGTTACACACTGAGCCACACCAGCCAGTAACACTCGTTACACACTGAGCTTGATCTGTTGGTTCTAATGTGTAACGAGCTGAAGTGCGAGGTGGAAACATGGTTCTGTTGTCCATACAGGCCATAAGTAATACACATCTTTGAACTTCTTGTCATACACACTAATAATGATTAATTGTGTGTTGATTGTGCCGCAGAAGTCTGATGTGCATCATGTGACCTCCTGTCTTCTTGTTGATTTGTCATTGTGTAGCCCGGTGGTCGCTCAGCACTGACGGCCCCCGTCTGGTCCAACTGATGAACATGTATCAGTCAGGCTCAGGTGTGGCAGGTGGCTTAGCAGCGTGTCACTGAAGCCATTGTCCTTTTGTCCTGATTTTACTGCTGAACTTCTTTGTGGGCTGAACCTCTGCTCATCTCTGTTGTTCTCCTTTGGAACCTTAAACCTTCTGTCTTCTGTTTTTAACTCAAGTGTTGTCTCGTGTGACGCAGCTGTTTTTGTTTGTATGACGTCCAAACAAAAGAGGGAAATCATCAAATGTGATGACAACTGGTATGGTGCGGTTATGTTAAACCGTTGAATTTACAGAACAGTCACTGTACAGTGACATATACGTGATAGAAGACTGTGGCCGACCCTGACCCTGACCCTCGTGGACATTTCCACAGACTGCTTACTGGCACAGTTACACTGTGGGAGGGGGAAGATCACAGATGTGTCGTTTGCACCTTTTCAACATGTGGACAGATGAGTCTCAGTCAGTTTCAGTGCATCTAGAGTTTCACTTTAGGATGTTCACAGATCAGATATCTGGTCTACACACCACATGATGTCTCTGTTACCTGTGTGGTTTTTTGGTTGTGTTTCAGGAGCACCATCTGCAGAGGGCGATCTCAGCCCAGCAGGTGTTCAGGGAGAAGAAGGAGAACATGGTGATCCCTGTACCTGAAGCAGAGAGTAACACCACCTACTACGACCGTCTGTACAAAGGAGAGGTCAAAGTTCCCAAACAGCTCATCCACATCCAGCGTGAGTACCCCTTAATACTGGTCTACATCTGCAGTTTATCAGCTGTCCGCGAGGGGACCAGACCTGAATCCAGATTATACAAGTCCAATCTGAGTCAGCAGTTATTACTGAGTATTTGACGTGCTATTTTGTAGATTTACATCAAACTCCTCATGAAGGTCTCCAGGAATGTCTCACGTAGGAGTCACCACCTTTAATACCAATAAACCTAAGTGTGCTAACATCGTGCCTCCTGTTGCACCTGTGTTAGGGTTAACCCCTAACCCTAACCCTCGACATAAAGGCCACGATGCGATATTTATTGGGATATTGAATAAAAGAAAGAAAGAAAAACAACTTGAAAAATGGCCTTTATGAATAGACAGCTGTGTACAGCATGTTTTATTCTTGTGAAATTATTTTTTAGCTTAAAGTGCTTCTGCTCTCCTTTGATGAAGTCAAATGAAAGCAGCAGCCATGACGTCAGCTGAGTAGAAAGTGTCCTGAATGACTGAACCAGGTTCAGTTTCAGAGCAGAAACGATGCAGCAGTCAGCAGCAGTCCTGTAATAAAACAAGTCAAAGAGCTGTTCCATCAGGTGAGCACGTCCAGGATCGGTCCATGAGCCGGCAGCTTTAACGGTCTCCGTTTGGCGGTCGGCTCGGCGTGGTCGTCGACTGTGCTGCCGCAAGCCTCGGTGGACCGGGTGGACGCTGCAGCGGCCTACGCTCAAAGCCGGCGGTGAAGCGGATTAAAGTGTGTGAAGAACTGTTTATGTGTGGGCGCAGTCCGGCCTCTCGGCGCTATGTCCGTTTTTCCTGCATGGTCTGTAGCCACAGCGATGTCGTGACGGTTGTTGTTAATCTTCGAGTCGAGCTCCAAAAGAGCAGATTTAAACCTCAGCTCTGTGGAGGCCAGCGTGAGGCCGTGGTGGACTCCAGCGTGTCTCCTAACCTGTGAAATCCATGGTTGTGGACCACAGAAGACGGCCCTCAAGCTCTGGACTGTTGTGGGGAGGCGGAGCTCCAGAAGCTTCTTTCAGCCTCCTTTGGTCTGGATGAAGCTTTGAGCCTTTGTGGGTGGTGACGTGTCGAATGGCGTCTCATGTTTGATGTTCCCTGTAGCATCGTTGACGTCATCCGGCAAATGTTGCCTCACATCAGCTCTAAAAGTTGATGGAGCATCTTCAGTCTCTTTTTCATGTTCATCCCTAATTTTCTTGTTGGGTTTATTTTTAGCAGCGCTTAGGATGATGGGTGTCTGTTGTTGACTACTGTGACTGCGCCCTCTGCTGTTCAAACAACAGCAGTGCACTTTGTTGAAAAAACAGAGAATCATGTGACGTCGCAGTAGATAGAGTCAAGGTCCCACCACGCCGTCGAAACTTATGTCTATGGCAGTAATGGGAGATTCCGTTAATCACTAAGTGTCTGTGGTCCTCCAGCTCTGGGTCTGGACCTGGAGCAGCCAGACTACGACATGGACTCAGAGGACGAGACGCTGCTCAACAGACTGAACAGAAAGATGGAGATCAAACCTCTGCAGTTTGAGACCATGGTGGACCGACTGGAGAAGGCCAGCACACACCAGGTAAGACTGGAGGCTGTCTCTCTCACACACACACACACACACACACACACACACACACACACACACACACACACACACACACACACACTTTTATTTATCATTATTATAAAAATGTCAATCACAGTTTGTCGTAGTTGGAGGGGGCGTTTTTGGATGTCTTCTTTTGTCCAATTTAAGGTCCAAAGACATTCACTTAACTCCAAGCGTCTGTCTCTGTGTCAGACACACTTTACAAAGGGACAGCCTACTCCTGTCTGGTTTTCAGCTGGTCTTGGTGCTTCTGGTTCTGTCCTCAGCTGGTGTCTCTGTCAGAGGCGAAGCTGCTGCTGAACGAGGATGACTACCTGCTGAAGTCGGTGTACGATTACTGGGTGAGGAAGAGGAAGAACTGTCGAGGTCCGTCGCTGATCCCTCACATCAAACAGGAGAAAAGAGACGGATCCACCAACAATGACGCATACGTGGCCTTCAGACGGAGAACGGAGAAGATGCAGACCAGAAAGGTCAGTAATAGATGAAGCTTGCTGATCAGTAAACATGTGCTTCATCTATTCTGTGGCACAGAGCGTCTTCATAGGAGAACATGTTTTTGGATTACTGATGATCACCAAACAGGAACTTCCTGAAAGTATCTGAATCATTTGGACATATTATGTTTAATTTATTCTGTTTGATGGTTAGCTGAATTTGGAACAGTGTTCTTTTCTGAGAAACTGATCTGAATAAGAACTGCTAACGATCTTGATACGACTGACCGACGAGTAAACGACAGAAAATCGATGGTGAGAGTTCACGAACAGCTGTGATGATTTCTGTGTGTCAGAACCGTAAGAATGACGAGGCGTCATACGAGAAGATGCTGAGACTGAGGCGGGAGTTCAGTCGGACCGTCACCATCCTGGAGATGATCAAGAGGAGGGAAAAGTCCAAGAGGGAGCTGCTGCACCTCACCCTGGAGGTGGTGGAGAGGAGGTGAGGAGAGGGGAGCAGCATCCGGTTTACCTGAAAGTCACACCAGCAAAATGAGAGATGAGAAAAGAGAATCAAAGACGCCATCAGTCACAAGTTCAAATACAGGAGCAACATAGAACATGCATGACATAGAATATTCTAGAATATGTCCCGAGGCAGACACCTGCTGTAGTGGTGTTTATGTAGCGCACACAGATAAGTACTGTGGTGTTTCATAGCTGCTTCACTGACACTGAGATAGAGGTGGAGGGTTCAGGCCTCGGACCTGCTGTCCGCTGGAAGTCTCTTCTTTGTCGGTAATCAGGACGATGAAGGTGGTGTGGTCTGCAATAAAGTCTGCTATAAAACAATTTATTAACAAACTGAAAAACTTTATTAAACAGGACAAAATAAAGAGCAACTAAAAAGAAGAATATGATTTTACACTCTGAGAATGTGGGCTCAGTGGTTCCCAGTCTCAGAACCCATCACCTACCGAGGATGGAGCCTCTGGGGCGACGGTCAGTCTCTCAGATGTTCTAGTCCAGCCAGTGGATATCGTTCACTGGACAGCCGGGCTGAGACTTACTCTTCTGTGCGCTGGTGATTGTTAACAGTCTGATTGGCAATTTAAGGTGCAGAAATGGAATCCGACGACATTTTGGTAAATTCTGTAAACAGATGTGCGTATATGAGTACATGTAAATTTAAAAAGCTAATGAAAAGCTAAATCGACTGACAAAAGTCAATGGATTCAAGACTCCATTTCGGCATGGTACCAGCGTTCACTCAGATGTGATTGGTCAATTCCACTCACACTACAAATGGAAGCCAGATCACTTCTGGTACCAGGCTCTGCATTCATATGCAGAATGCGTTTATAGAGATTAGTGGTTCCCTGAGGGAAAAAGCTTGTTCTCCTTCAGGCCTCAAGCGAACGTCGAGGAGCTTCCTCTCTGAGAGCGTCAGACTACCAGCAGATTGATAAGGCAACAGTAACCCAGAGATGTTATCTGCAGGGCCTCAAAATAAATTCTAAAACCAGCTGGCAGCCGGTGTACAGACATTAAAATGGGACGATGTGATCTCTTTTGTTGGTCTCTGTCAGAAACCTGCATGTGAAATTCATTTCTAAGTTATGCCTGTGAAGAGACTCTATGTATTGTTTAGCTGTTTGCACAAGCAGGACCAGCAAACAAACCGCATGTGGAAAGGGGTGTAATGACCCTTTAAACTGAGAAGACCTGAATGTAGCCCTGCAGTCGGCTGGCGACCGGTTCAGGGTGGACCCCGCCTCTCGCCCATTGTAGCTGGGATAGGCTCCAGCCCCCCGCAACCCCGAAAGGGAGAGGCGGTATAGATAATGGATGGATGGATGGATGGATGGACCTGAATGTAGTCAGGTCAGAATTCATGTGGTCCAGCAGGAGGAGCTACAGCTGTGAACGCTGAAGGTTTGATGTTACAGCTGCTGATGTTTTCTCTGTGTTCAGGTATCAGATGGGAGATTTCAGCGGAGATACTCTCAGAGAGGTAGCACTCCCTCTAGTGGAGAAACCAGTGTACAACACTCCAGTTACTCTGAACAACGGCAACAGACCCAAAACAGACATCAAGATCAAGGTACTGACTGTTTATATGTGTTTGTCTGACTGCCTCAAGTTTACCTTGTGTGTTTCTGTTTTCACAAACTTGATTCTCTTTTATCAAATAAAACAATTAATTTCTCCATCTGGTCAATCGAGAGCAACCTGGAGATCTTTATGGAGTTCTAGATCGATCACAAAGCAAGGACATTATTGAGTTTATGTAATGACTTTTACTGCATTAACCATCTAAAATATAGCTACAAGTGGTTATTCCAGGTTCAAACCTTTTCTGGTCAACAGAAGCAAGTAGTTGCTTTAACTTATCACCAAGCTCCTCTTTGCTATGTTTAATACTTAAGTCTTGGCACTTGGCCAAAATTTCAGAAGCACAAGTGTGAAAGGCCACATCCACATGGGGCAGTTAACATCAACTCGACAATCGACTTGAGTCACGCTTCCCTGACTTCCACTCTGCCCACCATAACCCAGTTTGTTAGATGCCACACCAGAGACAGTAGCACCTTGCATGCTAAGGACGCTTATAGCTCTTCACCCCTCCCCCACTACCTACATACTTAATGTGAATAAACAACCACGCACCACAAGGTATGTTGAAGATGGTCAGAGGAGTCCAGTATGTCACTGAGGGACTGTGTTGTGCAGTCCACATGGGGAGGACAGCATTAACTTCTGTGTGGGAAACACTGAGCCTACCATTAAGGTACAAACCCTGGGTGTCCGGAACTGAAAGGCCCACATGCCAAAGTATCCTTGGGCCAGATACTGAACCCCAGAACTGTCCCCAACGCTGTGCCATTGGTGTGTGGATGGACGTCGCTTTGGATAAAAGCGTCTGCCAGATGACTGATTGTAATTGTAATGATATCTGGTTTTTGGAGGTACTGTAGCCCCCCCTTTAAAGAGACACAGGAAATGACTTTCTCTTGAAGCACTGCGTCACTTTTTCCTTAAAACAGCACTTTGTTATTTCTGACTGTTTATTTTCCAAGGCGTTTATCAGTATTGCAGTTACGATTGAAGAAATCTAAATGTTTTCTTCGGGTTAGGGGATTTAAGTGTAATGTAATGTTAATGTAAGTAAGTGTGAGCAGTGGTATGAGTCGGTCTGAAGCTCTGTAGGTTCAGCTAATTCTCCAGTTCGTGCCATTAAACAATGGCAGAAGATGACGCCTTTAAACAAGCTCCTGGCAAAGGTCAAATGATGAGGGGAATCACACATTTCTGTTTCTTGTTTTTATGTAAGCTTACAGACTCCCTGATCTCCAACAGATCTGATCTTTTCAGCTCTTCGGTTCCAGGATTTCCCCCCTTGGTTCCATTATCAGCATTTCTCTCCGTTTCAGATGCCGAAGAAGCAGGTCTCCATCAGAGACGAGCTTCCCTTTGACCTGATCAGACCAAAGAAGAAGAACATCAGACGGGACAGATTGTATCCTCCACAGAGACGTCCCGGTCGACCCCCCGGTCCCTTCACCGTCAACAAGGCCGACATTAAACAGTACGACTTCCACAGCTCCGGAGAAGATGACAGTCCGCCGCCTCCGCTGGTCAGCATCACATCGGCCTGCTCATCATGTGATCATACTGAAGAATACTGCCGTCCAATGTCTCTTTATTCTGAATTTTATTCTGTCCCTTCAGTCTCCTGAGTCGTCCTCACCTGATGAGGACAGTAATGCTGATGGAGTTTTTGTCTTCAGGAGGAAAGCTGGATGTCAGTATCTCTCTGTGAGTTTCTCCTCCTTTATTTTAAACTGATGCACTGTGGACTGGAAGGGCGAGAGGCGAGAGGCGAGAGGCGTGAGGCGTGAGGCGTGAGGCGAGAGGCGAGAGGCGAGAGGCGTGAGGCGCTACTGACAGGCGTGTGTGTGTGTGTGTGTGTGTGTGTGTGTGTGTGTGTGTGTGTGTGTGTGTGTGTGTGTGTGTGTGTGTGTGTGTGTGTGTGTGTGTGTGTGTGTGTGTGTGTGTGTGTGTGAGGACATTTTGGTAGGTTGTCACTACTTCAAAGGGCTGAAGGTTCAGACTTGGTGTGCTACGTTAAAAACATGGAGGGGGGGGCTTCCATCTGATTTCTGGTGAAGCAGCTGGTGAAGCTGTTTTAGCGCTAACGCTTGATAAAGCTAAGACTATTTTAAAGCAAATACTCGATAAAGCTTACTGCCTCAATAAAGCTATTTTGGAGCTAACACTTGATAAAGCTAACTTCAAATGCTAACAACCAGATTGTGACAGTCCTCGATTTTATGACTTCATTTCTGCATAACTTAAATTCTAACAGTTTTTCATCAGTATGTACTCTTTTTTAGATACTCTTAATCCTTTAAAAGACGACTATGAAAACCCGTGGACAGCGCAGGCATTAAACAATGACGAGATGACCGTTAACCTGTTGCCGCTCTCCTCGTGTGTGTGTTTCTTCAGCCTCGTGTGGAGCAGATGGGTGGAGTTGATCAACCAGAGCTCCTCCCCCAGCGTCTCCGACACTGTCTGACTGAACTGACTCTGCCTCCTCATTGGACGGGCCTGAGCCGCCGCAGGATAGGACGAGGAGGCAGGTAAGCACCTCTACCTGACACCTGAGTTTCAGCACACCTCTGCTGACACGTCTTTGCGTGGTGTCTGCAGGGTTACTGGTTCAGTTCTGTGAGGGATGTAAGCACACAGTCTGCTGGGAGATGAAACTGATTGAGACACAGTTTACTGGTGAAACCAGATGTTTGGATTTTATGTTCATTTGACGATCAGCCTCTGAAGTCACCTTTGACTAATGAAGACAGCATGTTTGATGGAGCTCAGGTTGCTGTTCCCCGAGTTGAGCCGCTGCCTCAGTCTGCCTGTGTTCAACTAATCACATGAATAGAAATGTTTTGATATGTGTGAGGACGAGATGTGGCCATATGAAACTCCAGATCGGGCCCAAATTTCAAATAAATATCCAGCTGTAACAGAAGATTGTGGTCTCTTTCCTGCTCCTCAGTGGATGAACCAGTCACACTTTATTTTCCTGCTCGGTAGTTTTCGTAGAATTTCCTGTCGTATGGTACAGTCTTTTGACTAATAGAGGCACGTTTCGATCAGTACACTTCAGGTGTTACATTCAGAGCAGCAGCTCAGCTGAACACGAGACGTTTGACTACAGGAACGTTTGCAAATGTAGAATTAATAAAGTGTCCATCAATGACCAATAATTCATCTTTACATGGGGTTTATATGAAGCATTTTCTTCATCTCTCCAATCAGGGTAATCCTGGACCGAGCCTCCTCACGTCTGGATCCAGTACTGAAGCAGATGGACTCTTCAGTGCAATCAGTCTGCAGGACCAGGACCAGTAGCTGCCTCCCCGATGACACGGTAACACTGGAGCAGGATCCCTCCATGACCTCAGGAACCACGACCCCCTCCCTGACTAAGATCCTGAACAACATCCAGACCCTGAGGAAGTTCTTCTACAGACCCAAACCGCTTCAGGATCAGACGGAGGGGGGCAGAGGGACCACGTGGTCCTCTGTGGAGGACAACAGACTCACCTGTTGTCTGTCTCCTGACAACAGCGGCGTTTCAGGTGAGTTATCAGGTCGTCCTGGAGAATCTGCAGAGTGTTTAACATGTTACTGCTGCTGCGACCTTTATGTTCACCTGGAACAATCACTCCAGGCTGTTGGCCGACACGATGGAGAAATGTTTCAGGTCCAACAGTGAGTTTGACTTCATGGAAAAATGACTGGTGTTTGTTCAGAAGTGAGAGCGACATGTTGAATCACCGCGAGATGAAAGTAAAGGTGTGCAGGTGTGAACGTGGATTCAAAAAGGCCTGAAGCTGTACCTGGTCAGCTTTTTCAGCTCCCACGTTGACTTTGTATTTACTTTTTGATATCATGGTTCCTGCTTCTTCTTATCAAGACATATTTAATTATTCCTAATGTTTCGTCTTCAGCCAGCACACCTCACCTAAAGTCCAGCTCACCTGCACAGCACAATCTCTGCTGTTCTCTGGAGCAGGTCACCAGGTGTCACCTGACAGTTACCGGCAGCTAAATGTGAAAGTGTGAGCAGGTGAACGGGTCACATATATCTGTGTGTGTCTGTCTGTTTGCCAGCAGGGGGCATCACAGAGGAGCAGTACCACAGTCACCAGCAGCAGCTGGTCCAGATGCAGAAAGAACAGCTGGAGCAGCTGCAGCTGCAGAACAACACTGTTTTATACAGAAAGACAGCACTGCACCAAACTCAGGTAGCGTTCCACTGGTCCTGCCCTCAACATGCGACAGGTCAATACTTAACACATGAACACAGTGAACAGGTAACACACACACGACGGGGAAGATGATTTATTCATTCATGAATAAATGAGTGGGTGATACAGAGATGCTGTCCATGCATTTCATAGCACATAGAAGAGAAGTGTGACAGGTTGGACGTATCTGTGGGATTCCACCTGCCTGGCCGCTGCTTCACCTGTCCACTGTTTTCTGTTCTATAAACAGCTTTTATATGTGTTTATAGAACTTCTTCATTTTCTTACTGCTAGAGGTTTGTCACAGCTCCATCTTCAATGATCTTGGTCTAATTGCACTTCTCTCACTCTCCTGGTCTGCTCCATAGTCCAACAGGTCAAGTGAGTCCAGTTCAAAAACTCTGGATTCAGCTAGCGCTCAGTTTGCAGCCTCTGCTGTGATCAGCTCTCCTCCTCCACCTCACGGCCTCATCAGCAGTGACAATAAACCCTACAAGACCAGCGTCAATGGAGTCCACCACCCCTCAGGTGAGCTGCCTCGCTGATTGACCCCCAGCGGGTCACGTAACACAAAAACATACAGCGTGTGGACCAAAGGTCGAGCTGTAGAATCAACAATGTACGTGAGAAATTAGATAAGAAAAATAACTCAAAATCAGATTCATCCTTAAAGTGTATTATTGTTCACTGTTGATCTGTGCAGACACACACAGGTGTGTGA
Source organism: Chaetodon trifascialis (assembly GCF_039877785.1). NCBI lineage: Eukaryota > Metazoa > Chordata > Actinopteri > Chaetodontiformes > Chaetodontidae > Chaetodon > Chaetodon trifascialis. The sequence continues at coordinate 27,968,363 of NC_092067.1, forward strand.
TGTACAGGTACATTTATACAGAGATCAAAAGAAGAATCATCTGACATTTTCAGACTTCAAATTTGATGTATAGGTCGTATGAAGAGAGTTTTATGGAGTCAGTAAGAGGTAGGTCACTCAAAAAAATGAGACGAAGATGTCATTTTATCAAGAAAAACTTGAAAAAATGTAAATTGTAAGACAAAATAACAATTTACAAGAAAACATCTGAGAGTCTTACAGTCCAGATTTCTTTTAGATGACATCATAAAACGCAGACATGTTTGTTCTACCAATCCCATAATCGTTGGAAGTATTTCTACATTTGTCGTTGTTTGAGTGGCCACCTGTAGCACTGTGCTATACTGCACAGGCAGGAGAGGCTGCAGGCAGGTGCCCGTGATATTAAAACATAAGACAACACAAATTCCACTTCTCTTCAGACATGTCAGCTGTGATCCAGACGTCTCCGACCGTCTTCTCATGTCATTTTATTTGTACATCAGTTTCATACAAACACTTGATTTCTATGATGATGTTCAACTCCAAACTCTTCCTCAGGTCCCTCCAGGCCTCCGTACTCTTCCTCCTCATCACTCAGCAGGTCTGGGCTTTCAACTCAGGGGTCACTCCCCCCCTCATCCTCCCCTCAGTCCCTCCCCAACCAGAGGAGCCAGGTGGGAGCCGTCTCCCCCGCCCACCCCCACTCTACTCGCCCCTCAGCCCCCCCGACATCTGCCTTAAAGCTCGCCACCATCGCCGCCAGTCTGGACCGAGTGCCCAAAGTCTCCACCGCCAGGTAAGCAACCACCTACACACACACCTGTCCAGGTAAACGTCCTTTTACGCACACCTGTATTTCATTTTCACGAATCAGGTGGAGGTCACCTTGAAAACACTGAAAAAAATGTGGAATAAGTTCATTTTAAAGAAGCTGTTTTCCAGAGTTTTATTTTGCTTGACCAGGACTCCCAGTACTCCCAGTCCCCTTTTTTTTGTAGAATCTGATGAATTTTATACAGCCGTTGATGTTCAGACATTGAAAGCTCATGAATGTGAGATGTTTCCATGGTGTCTTCTATGAAATGAAGTCAAGGTTTTTCATGAGAAACGTGTTTTTATTCAAGAAATCAAGTTTGGTTTTCTTTCACTTTTTTGACGATCAGAACTGAATGTCAAACTTCACATGAAGGTCTTCAGCTTAACTCAACTTCACATGTTGTAGTCCACCACGACAGCATCCATATGACAAGTTTCACATGGTCCGAGTCTCATCTTGAATATGTTGCAGGCGGAGCTGCAACAGTCCTTTTGTTTTTGACAGACTTCTTGATCACATGCAAAGTTTGGGCACCCCTGGTCAACATTTCTGGTAAATTTCAAGTTAAAGATGAAACATCCTCTTCAACATTTTATGCAACATTAATGCATTATTTTGGTTTTGCATCATTTTAAAGTGAGAAAAAGGAGCACCATGCAAAATAGGGATGCACATGTTTAACTGTTTAACCGTTAACCGGTAACAGGAACGTTAACCGATTAATACTAACGGTCAATTTTGTTTTTTAGCTACGTAAGTCAGTCAACTCACGGGGGCGGGTCGAGTTCGTAAGTTCGTGGCTATTACAACGGACTGCTGGACCGCGCTCACAACAGAGAGCTACGTGACAGTTACATGTCACTGTATCGATGAGTACTGGAAAGTTAATTCTGCTGTTCAGTTAACGCAGAGCATGCCAGGTAGACACACAGCTGATAACCTCACAGCTAAACTGGTTGATGCAGTGGAGACGTGGGGACTTGCACATACACTGCAGCTGGCGGTAAATGACGGATTTAATGTGTTTGTGCATCGTGTTATTGTTGCAGCGGGGCGGCTTGTCAGGGACTTCAACCACAGCACACCTACATGCAAGGCACGGGAGGCCAAACACGACCAAATGCAACTTCCAAAGCACCAGCTTATTGTGCGCAATTACGCACAAAACACACGTTACATTATCTCCAGACACGCCGCGGGTCGTCCAGGTTTACAGTAAAATGGTTCGGAATGAAGCCGCATCATCCAGATAAACATTGAGCTCCATCAGAACTGTTTAAAAATCTGATTTCAGAAGCTAAAACTTCATTTTGGAAATGAATCAGAACACTCAATTAAAGAAATCACCAGCGCGCTCGCTCTCGACATAATTTAAAAAGCAATAGGAGACAATTGAAGCCTACAGTACTGTTAATTATCTAAATCTTGTAGCTTTTTTTTTTTTTTTTTACATTTTAGATGAGTAATCTAACTATTTTCCGTCATTGTAAATCTGCAGTTCGGACAGAACAGCGCCGAGTCAGTGACTCTCTCTGTCGGAATGGTGGGACGTTTGTGTGTCGGAATAGCGGTATTTCGGGATGGTGATATGTCTAAATGGTGGTATGTCGGAATGGCAGCATGTAAGGGCATTTAAATCTTATCGGTTAATGGTTATTAATCGTTAAAGGGCGTCGGTTAACGGTCATAAAAAAATTAAAAATGTGCATCCCTAATGCAAAAGTTTGGACACCCCAAGAAATCTGAGCTCTCGGATGACTTTTGCCAAAGTTTCTAATCTTAATTAGCTTGATAGTGCTGTGGCTTGTGACTCCTCATACTCTGTCCCAACAATCAGCAGCAGCCATGAGGTCCTCTCAGCAGCTCCCTGAACTCCAAAGATTCAAAGTAATGATGTCCACAAACCAGGAGAAGGCTGTAAGAAGAGTTTCAGGTGGTTGCTTCCTCAGTTTATAATGTAATTAAGAAATGTCAGTCAACAGAACAATGGAGGTCAAGTTAACGCCTGGAAGACCAAGAAAGCTCTCAGAGAAAACTGCTCGTGGGATTGTTAGGAAGGCAAATCAGACCTGTTTGACTGTGAAGACCTTCATGGAGACTCTGCAGTGGTGGTGCTCTGATCTACTGATCAGAAGACAACTTTGCTGCGTCCTCACCACAAAATTCAGCATCAGAAGTTTGCAAAGGAACATCTCGACAAGCCTGATGTGCTTTGGAAAAAAGTCCTGTGGACCAAAGAAGGTCAAACTTTGTGGCCACAGCAAGCAAAGTTACGTTTGGAGAAAAGAGCAGAATTTCCTGAAACGATCGTCTCTCAGCTGTCCAGCATGGCGGTGGATCCATCGCGCTTTGGCCTTGTGTTGCAGTCAGCGGACGGGAATGAGAATGGATTCAATTAAATACCAAAGAATTCTGTAATCAAGCATCACAGCGTCCGTAAAGAAGCTGAAGATCAAAAGAGGAAGACTTCTACAGCAGGATGACGATCCAAACACGCCTCTGTCGCAGGTTTCTCTAACCTTGATCAGACGCCATGCTTTGGGTTCATGAGGTGAAATCATGTTAGCGGAGGGAGGAAGCTGATGGTAAACTGCTCACTGACGGATGTGAACACACAGATTGTTTCCTCTCAGCATGGAGAACATCACGTTATCTGGCATTAGATTAGGATTATATCTCTTAATCTTTGATCTGAAATATTTCCTGCAGATGAGCTGATGCTGCAGTCAGCTTTCAGTCTTTGAGGAAGTGATGTCATGAGTGATGTCACTGATGGTTAATTCTGGTTTTTCCTGACAGAGACTCTCACGAGCCGGAGAGGCTGCTGAACGGACTGTCAGAGACCACGCTGCCCATGGAGGTCACATAACATCGTATGCCATCATGGCCTGCTCCTCCTCATCATCTCCTCCTCTTCCCATCATGCCCTGCTCCTCTTCAGTGTCGGACCGGTGAATGTGATGCGCTGTGACCTCCAGAAGAAGAAAAATGGTGTCAGAATGAGAACATTTTACTAGAGTGGATATTATTCTAATTATTATTATTGTTATTATTATTCTGGTCGTCGTTGTACAGTTTGTAAATGTCTAATGTAAAATAGCTTTTGTTTGTTTCATCAGTTTAGTTTCTCAAACAGATTATCATCATGTGACTGCAGAATCAACTCTGATTGGTTCATAATAAGTCTTGTATTTTCACGCTGATTGGGCCATGATGAGCCTGTATCCTCGCTCTGATTGGTTATTTATGTCTCATGTTTACATTTTGTATTTCTTTAAAGGTCCAGCATGTAGGATTTAGTGACACCCGGTGGTGAGGTGGCAGATTGCAACCAACTGAACACCCCTCAGTCACCCCCCCTTCCAAGTGTGTAGGAGAACCTGCATCTCCTCTCCTAATGGCACCCTAGAGTCAGTCTTAGTTTGTCCCTTCTGGGCTACTGTAGAACATGGCGGACTCTGAGGAGGAGCTGCTCCCTCTGTAGATTTAAAGGCGAGGTAACGAGAACACGCAGGTTCTTACTTCCATGTGGTTCTACACAGCGAGAACAGAACGAGGAACGTTAGATAATGTGTCAGAGAGTCGCTCTAAATCTTCCACTCCGGACCTTTAAACACCACAAGGTTTTCCCAAAGATGGAAACTGACTGAAAGTCACAGATGGAAAGTCTCCGTGACGTCTGTTTATCAGGACTTTGTTGATATTTTTTAAATGTCCGTTAAAGAATCTCTTGTCGGCCTTCTGATCATTTAAAGGCACATTCAATAAAAATATGCATCCTGTAAAAAGACGTGATCTGACGCTGCAACACAAACGTCCGAGTGAGTGAGTGAGTGAGTGAGTGAGTGAGTGAGTGAGTGAGTGAGTGAGTGAGTGAGTGAGTGAGTGAGTGAGTGAACTGAAGCTTTGCTCTGAAGATCAGGGCCGGTTTTTGTTAAGGGCAATGTGGGCGACCGCCCAGGGTGCAATCTATGCACCCTCAACCCCCCCCCCCCCCCCCCCAACAAAAAAAACTGGTCAGTTCTCTAGACTACCGCTCATTTCCATGTCAAGTCAGTGGAGTGTCACTTGCTGCTGAGAGTCAAACAGGTTGTGTGTGTCAGAAGAGGCAAGGGGGGGGGCGGGGGATCAACTTGCGACTGCAGAGGTTGGAATGGGGGGGGGGATAGCCTGGTGATGGTTAAGTAAAAAATGTAAAAAAAAAAAAACAGGCGGCCGGACGGTGTTGGTAAAAGGTAATGCAAAAGGTAATGATGTCGAGTCTTCATCTTCATCATGGATCAAAGTGAAAGACCATCAGAGAAAAAGAAGAAGAGGAGAAATGGGCGAAAGATAAAGGTATGCAGTTTCTATAAGCAGAGAGGAGTTTTTCCAAGCTGAAGCTTATTAAAACGTACTGGAGGTCCACTGTGCCACAGGAGCGTCTCTCTGGACTCTAACCCTAACCCATCATCAGCATCAATCATACAGTTACTCAACAGATTTCGTATGATGATGTAATTGATGATTTTGCATCAAAGAAGGCGAGAAAAGTCAGTTTTTAGATTGCACTTGACACCTGCTGGTAATGTTAATGCCAGTTGTAAACGGTGAAAGACCCAGGTTAAAAAATCTGCTACAGTCTGAGCACTGAAGCCAGATTATGTTAATTTTCTGTTTCTCTATGGACAAAACTGGCATGTGATCATTTGATATGTGTCATCATGACTGGAACAGTTCAGTTGGAATTAATAGGATGATGCAAAACAAAACTCGTATGTATCACAAAATACAAAATAGTTTTTTTATGCAACAAAGAGTAGCTAGTTTTTTTTTTTAAGCTTTCTTCAGGGACTTTTCAAGCATGGTTATTAGATCGTCAGACTCATATTCAAATTATCTATGCTTATTCATGTGTCAAATACTAGTTTTTATTTATTTTATTCATTTGCATTTATGCATGAAGGATTTGTGCAATTTACATTGGTTTTTACAAACTGTATTTCATTTATTTATCCTTTTTTTTCTTGTTTTAACTTTTTGTATTTAAGATTATATATAATAAAATAATAGAAGTAATATAGTATGTTGTGCTGGTGGGGTTTGAAGGTAAGTCTTTTTTTTAAGCCCAGGAGGATTCATGCTGTCCTTCATGTCCAGGAGTGTGTGTGTGTGTGTGTGTGTGTGTGTGTGTGTGTGTGTGTGTGTGAGGACATTTTGGTAGGTTGTCACTACTTCAAAGGGCTGAAGGTTCAGACTTGGTGTGCTACGTTAAAAACATGGAGGGGGGGGCTTCCATCTGATTTCTGGTGAAGCAGCTGGTGAAGCTGTTTTAGCGCTAACGCTTGATAAAGCTAAGACTATTTTAAAGCAAATACTCGATAAAGCTTACTGCCTCAATAAAGCTATTTTGGAGCTAACACTTGATAAAGCTAACTTCAAATGCTAACAACCAGATTGTGACAGTCCTCGATTTTATGACTTCATTTCTGCATAACTTAAATTCTAACAGTTTTTCATCAGTATGTACTCTTTTTTAGATACTCTTAATCCTTTAAAAGACGACTATGAAAACCCGTGGACAGCGCAGGCATTAAACAATGACGAGATGACCGTTAACCTGTTGCCGCTCTCCTCGTGTGCGCGTTTCTTCAGCCTCGTGTGGAGCAGATGCAGAAGATCTGTGATCCTCTCTGACATAAACTGACCTGAGAACAGCTCAGAGTCCATCAATATCAAATCAATATCTGCTGATTGTGAATCTGATGCAGCCACACGTTTCACAGACTGAAAGATGTGGAACGCTCTAGAAACACCTGTCTGGATCGTTCCACAGGTAAACAGGTGAGAGGATCATGATTGGGTATGAAAGGGCGTCCTGGAAAGTCTCAGTCGTTCATAGAGGATGGAGAGAAGTTCACCACTTTGTGAACGCACGAAGGATGAAGGAGATGAACACATGAACTCAGGAACACAGTAAACACGGTTTGATTGTGAGGGACTGATTCTGGTTTATTGGTGTTTTAAACAGAGTCCAGGAATCTGTTAGAAAACCAACATTCAGTCTGATCCGACAAAGTGATGATGAGGAGAGCGCAGCATGTTTTCTCTGGTGGGATGTTAGATCATCTTCAGCCCTTTGTGTTCTCTGTGGAGAACCTCCAGGTGTCTGGAAAAAAGTAAAATCATCTCTCTAAATATTTTTAGTGTCATATCTTCCTTTCCTCTCCTCCGCGTGACAGAGCTGATCAGTTTCCTCATGAATAAACTTTCAGTCCATCCCTGCATAAGCAGGGATAACTCCATATCCCAGGGTTCCTTGCGGCTCGGTGGTCCAGGGTGGACCTGTGTAAGGTGGGAGTGTTCAGACAGGCAGGGAGCATCTCGGTGGACAAACGCCGAGCGGACTGAGACCTTCATCCTCAGCGGAGACCTGGTCCATTTCACGGCGGGACGCTGCCTGTTTTCTGTCCGGTGGACGAGCACCGTTTCCGGTCTGGTGTTTGCGTGTCTGGACCGGGCGAACCTGAAGTGAAGCTGCCGTCTCCCCCGGTGCGTCTGTGCTGAGCTGTCGGTGGTCTGTTTGTCTCCGTGTCGATGATGGTGGACGCGGCGGAGTGCGGGGTTTGCGGGGTGAAGGTGATGTGTCGCTTCAGGCCGCTGAACGACGCGGAGCAGAGCCGCGGAGACAAACCCGTCCCCAAATTTAACGGAGAGGACACGGTGGTGGTGGCGGTGAGTTCTTGGAAAACACGGTGCTGCTTTGACCGGCACACCCTCCGTCCGTCCGGCAGCAACAATAGAAACACAATAGAAGCGCGGACACACACACCGGAAAACAATGAATGAATCAACTGAACAAACGAATTCCACCTGGAAATAGAATTAAATGAATTAAAATCTAAAACATCAAAGGAAAAATGTTCTGAAAGATTTTCGCATTATTCTTCGATTCTCCTTCTTAATTTAACCTGATGAAATAAAGCTGTTCTGTTTATTTTAACGATGTTTCCAACCCTGTTCCCAAAAATGTCTAAAACCTAAATAGAAGGAGAATGTGATGATTTAAAACATCGAAACCCAGATTTAACTGAAAATAACACAAAGACAACAAATCAAATGTTCAAACTGAGAAATTACAAAAAAAGTTGGGCCAGTGCCAACAAAAGTCTGGAAAAGTTGTGAAATGGTGAAAGAAAACAGCTGGTGAACATCTCATAATGAATCAGGTTACCTGACAACAGGTGAGTCACATGATTGGGTGTAAAAAGAGAGGCGGAGTCTGTCTGAAGTGACGCTGTGGAGGGCTTGAAAATACTGCAAAGACTTCACGCATTTCATTGTCTACGGGACAAAATGTCGTCAAAAGGGGACGAGGCTGGAAACCAAGCCTGGCTGGTTGTCATCTTCAGGCCTCAGAAGCTGGTGATGGGGGGGGGGGGGGGGGCATTAGTTTAATATAATAATAATAATGATAAGCATATTAATAGAATTGAAAAATGAATGTAGACGTCCAGCTTGTCCTTTAAACCTGAAACACAAACGCCCTCTGTCCCGCTAACAGTCATGACTCTGTCCCAGTTTCCAGTTCAAATATAATCATTCAGATTTCTGATAGAAATATAATGAGGACAGTTTAGTGTGCTTCTCTTTGCTTTTGTCTCTTTAATGAGACGTCATTCACTCAACATAAACAGACACTGACGTTTGTTTCTGCATCAAGTTTAAGGATCAATTTAAAAAGATGGAAGTTACTCAAAGAGTAACTACTTATTTTTAATTGACCTTGAAAGCAGAGCGCTTTGTTTGCAGCCTGACATTCTCTTGTGTGTCCTTAACTTTGAAAAAGACAAAACAGAAATTAAATAAATAAAAGCTAAAAGTCTCAAAAGTAATGTTGTGCCTCGTGTGCAGCGGCACGCGTTCTTGTCCTCTGGTGTGTCACCACAGGGTCAAAGGTGAGACCACCAAAGGTGAGACCACCTTTGACCAGAATGTCCAATCACTCCACTGATAACACGAGATTGGAGGTGACATAAATCCACTGGACTTTTCAAAAGCCTGATGTTCATGAGCTGTTGTCTGGTGAACGAGCTTCAGGTACCACAGCAGAAAACTGAATTATGAACCAAAGCACACAGAACAATGGCCACGAGGCGGCCTCTGCACCGCCACCTTGAAACAACAAGAGAAATCCATGTTTGTTCTGTCTTTGATTCTCAGCGATTCGACTTGACGCTGGTTTTACTTCCTGACTGAAGCTGCAGATCAGTGAGGTCTTATTCAGAGAAACAGGCAGCTGGAGCTGCTGCAAAGTCTCGTGGGAAATTTTCTGTCTCCATGACTGTCTAATGGCTGCCAGAGATCACGTGACAGACAGTAGCACAAAAATATATTGTTCTCAGCTCAGACGTGAAACCTGTAATGATTCAAACGTGTGTGTGTGTGTGTGTGTGTGTGTGTGTGTGTGTGTGTGTGTGTGTGTGTGTGTGTGTGTGTGTGTGTGTGTGTGTGTGTGTGTGTGTGTGTGTGTGTGTGTGTGTGTGTGTCTTGCATCATTGAGCAGTAATCATTTTTCTTTCCTGTGATTCGTTCAGGCCTCTCCCAATGGGATGCGGTATCCATGACGACACAGACAGTGACTGACCTGCTGAGAGGAAAGATTGAGATCGGCATAGAGACCGAGATGTAAAGATGGAGGCAGAGACACATAGAAATAGACATAGACATGTAATAAACATTCTTTTCTTTCGGCTGTTGCTGGAAACAGCGTCACTGTGGCAGCTTTAACTTGACTGGTGATTGTTGTGGAGGTGGGAAAGAGGGGTTTTGTATCCCTGATTGGAATGTCCTTTGGGTGAGGTAAAGCAGAGGATGGAGAGATAGTCTGTCTGACTGTGTTTGATGTATTCCATCAGGCTTCATGTGGCCTTTACGCTTCCAAAAGGGGCTGAAATTGTCAATAAACTTTATCCCATGGGTGAGGCATGCTGATGTCTGCTATGTAGTCGGGGCAAGGAGTCTAATGAAAGACTCGATGCCTTTCCTCCAAGGTTGGAATGGGGCCTGATATGAATATCTGTTGTGACAGTTGATCATTTTCTGCAGTAGCAGGCAAAAGTCTTTTTTCAAGACCTTGCAGCCAGTTTTCCTTCACAGAATGTAAAAAGATCCAACATAAATAACAATGTTCAGGTCACTTTTCTGTGAAGAGAGGACGCCTGGCAGCAGCTCCACCAAAGAGCTGACAGATGTGTCATTCTAGAGTCTCCAGTCCCCATTGGTTAACCAGTATTACTTCTGGCCTGTGGCTTATGAGATGCTGAATATATATATATTTTTTAAATGCTAATGCTAGCATTTTTTTGTTTATAAAAATGGAACTGAAGCAGTGACTAGCAGATTTTCAGAACTGAGGCCGGAATCAAAAAATCCATCCATTTCTTCCCCACAGACTTGATGTTTTAGCAGTTGTACCAAACTCAGTTTTTTTTTCTGAATTTAAGTAAAGGAAATTTGCAGACAAGTCTTTTACATGTTCTAGACATTCAACCAAACAGGACAGGTCAGAGAGGTCATTGGGATTTATGCAGGGGCGGGGCTTGTGGACAAGCAAGCCATGCAGTTGCTTGGAGCCTCCGGCCACGAGGGGGGCCCCAGCCACTTATTTACAACAATGATTATTGATAGGCCTGGTCTTTCAGGGACCTCTGTTGGTCCCTGGACCTCACTTTGAGTCTATTCTATTGAATCTGTTTTTTCAGTATTCAGGTCAAATGTCCCAGAAATTGTGGATTTATGTGTGCAAAAAACAAATTTTTGTGGCATGCATGGGTGGGATGGGGGCCCCAGGGATTTCTTGCTTGGAGCCCCAAGAGACCCTAGCAACACCACTGGATTTATGGTGAGATATATCTGAGTATCATCTGCATAGCAATGAAATGCAACACCTCTTCTGTGTAAAATGTTAGCAAGGTCGAGTACAAGGAAAACAAGACTGGTCCTAACATTATATCCTATCGTCATTGGGACTGAAGAGGAGTCAGATATACCAACCCAACTCTTCCCTTGTTTAATTTAGAGGTAAGAGGAAAGTCCGAAAAAAGTCAGCTTTCAGCTAAAACTAACCTGGATCATTTGTGTAGCTCGTCTAATGACGTGTGGGGAAGTGGCACTAATCACTTTCTAATGAAAATAGAATCAATAATGAATTAATAATCGTCTATATTCAGCATGTTTGAGTTTGTGGATGTTTCTGCTCTCAGAGGCGGATTTTAGTGATTTATTGACCTTCCAATGTTTCCTCTGTTATTTTTCCAAGAGAAAAAAAACACTGAACATTCTCAGCTTTTCAAATGCAATTAAAGTTTTGCTGCTTTTCTTTGACACATATGAGAATGAATTTGGTTCTTGGACAGATTTCCAGACTAAAAACACATTTGAAGAAGCTGCCTTGGACTCTGAGAAAATATACTGAGCCAAGATAATCAAAAATATTATTATTCCACTGACATTTTAGTGTTCAGTGACACCTGCTCTGAATCTGAATCTGTGTGTGTGTGTGTGTGTGTGTGTGTGTGTGTGTGTGTGTGTGTGTGTGTGTGTGTGTGTGTGTGTGTGTGTGTGTGTGTGTGTGTGTGTGTTGGGTGGGATGCTGATAAAACCATCAAACGGTCCTCAGATGACTTAAAATGTCAGCTTATTAGTGTGTAAGTGTGTGAAGCCTCTGACAAGAACAGGAAGCTGCTGCTCGTCACGTCTTGTTTGTTAAACAGCATGAATGGTGTTCTTTTTTCCAGCATGAAGTCTGACTTCTCATTTTATCACTTTAACAGAGTGTGAAACTGCCAGGAACTCAAAATACAAGAAAATGATACGGACACCAATAAAACATACAAATCTTACAAGCAACAGTGTTGTAGTTTGGAGAAGTTGGGTCAGTTGAAGACCAGCTGAGCTGCTGCATTCTGAATGAGCTGCAGAGGTCTGATGGCCTGCAGAGGCAGATCAGCCAGGACCTAGTTGCAGTAGACACATGACAGCTGAAGAGAGCTTGGACTGCCCCCTGGGTGAGGAACGGATGTATCCTCTTGATGTTGTGGAGAGTGAATCTGCAGTATCAGTTGTCACAGCAGTAACACCCAAGTTCATTACTGTCTGAGCTGTCAGATGGGAAAGGACTTCACATCAGCAGCTAAGTCCTGTCAAGAACAGGCTTCAGTTGGTGCGCAGACACTGAGAGATGTCAGGTGGACAGTAGGATTCATGCTACCACCTGGGTTTCAGACCAGGAAATGACGAGATTCAATGATGTGGTACACAGAATATAATCAGCATGATTCTATCAGGCAGAGTAGAAGAAGGGAAGTTTGACAACCTGAAAGCTACTTGAAGGAAGAAAAGGAGACAACTAACTGTTACAGAATTAAAACAGACTTAATTTTATTGATGTTTTTCCTTGTTCCAGGGGAAGCCATATGTGTTTGACAGAGTCCTCCCTCCAAACACTGAACAGATTCAGGTGTATGACACCTGTGCCAGACAGATCGTTAAAGGTCAGTTCACCTGATTATTAACCCTTTGTATATACTATAACATATAAATAATGTTTTATATCCCCTTTATACGTGTTATATGTTTATCGATCATATTATATACAACCCCAATTCCAAATAGGTTGAGATGTGTAAGACAAATAAAAGCACAATGCAATCATTTACAAACTGTGTGCTGACAACAGTTTTACAAAGTGTTCCTGAGTCCATCTAACAATATCCTTTTTCCGTGTCATCCATTTATGTTGTATGTATGCTACATGTATGTTGTGTTGTGTGGGTTTCAGATGTTTTGGGAGGATATAACGGGACAATCTTTGCTTATGGTCAGACGTCCTCTGGAAAGACTCACACCATGGAGGTCAGTCTGATTCACTGCAGCACTAATACACATAAATACATACACACATAATTTAGACACCTGTATGACCATTTGTGAGTAATTCAGTTAGTTGTCTGCTATCAGAAGCTACTGTCATGGTTTTCGTTGTCAGTTCTATTATTTCATGTTTTATGTTGAAAAAGGTTTTCCTCATGTGTCATCTTTTTTTTTACTTCCTGTGTTTTCCCACCTTTTTAATTGTTTATTTGTGTCACCTGTCCCTCATTTGTTTCACCTGTGCCTCATTAGTCCTCCCTCCACAGTGTATTAAAGCCAGTGGGTGCTTTTCATTCCATAAATTGGTCTCCTCGTCTCCTCCACTCGCTTCCTCTCCTCGCGTCTTAGCTCCGCCCAGCGAGGACATGAAAGAGGGATGCGAGGAAGGGACGTGAGGACGGAGGAGACGAAACTCTGAAATGAAAAATCCTCGCTCCGCAGCGTCAGTCCGAAGCGACGTCACTTACTGATGACGTTTGCACAGCTGTAAAAGCTGTAAAACGTGATATTATGGTCAGATCTGCAGTCACACTGTTCTACTCCTGATTGCTATTGATGAGGTTTCAATTAAATGCCGTTAGAGGCGTAACAGAGGACGGCTGTGCGGTAGATTAAACCAGCAGCCTTGTAGCCTCGCTTTAAAAAACCGTAATATACCAAGAATTTTCATTCATTTCTTGGTTCAATTGTTGGTTTCTTTGTAGATAAAAGAGTTTGGTCTGTACCAGCTCTATATGGAAAGTGTCCTGAGACAACTTCTGTTGTGATTTGGCGCTATACAAATAAAATTGAATTGAATTGAATTGAATTGAATTGAATTGAATTGGTGACAGACACAGTTGTTAAAAGGACACAGTTGAAACAAGAATCAGGATGACATTTGTGAAGACCTGCTCCCGCCATGATTCAAACGTGTGCCACATACGACACGCCCCTTAAATAATAAAGACTTCGTAGGATACACCGGTGTGTCCTCACTCTGATCTCCTTCAGAAGCCTCCTCTCTCCTCGCTCCTCGTCTCCTTCAGGTGCATTTAAGCAATTGGAAGATCCTTCATCATGGCGGAGGGGAAACGACTTCCGGGTCGACGAAGGAGAGAGGAGACGAGGAGGCACAATTCAACGTCATGAAAAGCACCCAGTGACTTCCCTCTGTCTTGATCATGTGTCAAGTGTTCCACCCTTCTTTGGGTTTTCCTGTTTTTATTTGTTGTTATCTGAAAATCTTTGACCTGTTTTTTTGGGGGGGGGGGGGTTTGATGTGTGTGTGGGGGGGATTCATGGACTCTATGTCCTGTTTCTTTGGATTACAGTTTGGATTTATTATTTTGGTTTCGCCTCTCATCAGCCTCCACCTCCTGTAAGTCTTTGGTTGTCTTTTTTGTTGAATATCTTCTAATGACAGGGTGACAGACTATTTCATCTTTTGGGGAAAAATACGTTTCTCTCATTGAAATTTCCCCTTAAATGTGCTGAGGACCAAGATGTCCAAGGTTTCAACTTGCATTTATGGATAAGAGACTATGACAAGAATCTTGAAACTGAACACACAAACGGAACTTCATCCACACATTTAAAAATGTTCAAATGCAAAGTGATTTCACAAATACTTTTGGGCATAGAAGGTGTTTTTCTACAAAGCAAATATCAGATCTTTGAAGTCAGAAATATCTATGTAAAATGCTGATTTTCTTCAACTTTGGATGTATTTGTAATATTTAACGTTTGTTCCCATTGGTCAGTATTTGTTTGTGGACTGGACAATGTATTTGTGGACACCATAAATTGGTGGTCATACACATGTAAATTGTGTCAAACATCTCATGATGTCATGGCCATCACAATTATCTTATTTGTTGATCATGAAACATACATTTACTTTCCCCCAAACAACAAACTACTACTACATTGATTATAGTTAATATTCAGGAACAGTCATGCACCTGTACATCTTTTAGCAGTATTGACTTGACCTGAACAGTATATATTATAGTATATTACTATAATTTTACTGTGTACATGTGTTTTATATTTAAGTCTTGATATTTTAATTTTTAATTTTGCAGGGGAATCTGCATGATCCTCGTCTTATGGGGATTATCCCTCGTATCTCCAGAGACATCTTTGACCACATCTACTCCATGGACGAGAACCTGGAGTTTCACATCAAGGTGATGATGTCATTACGCTGATTACATCAGTCAGGAGGTGCCTGCATCAAACTCAAACTATGAAAGATCATTTATGAAAACACTGTTTTTGTTCATATGTTGCATTATATTTTTAGTGAATTTTAATATACTGCTATTTTCTTTATCAATACTTGTATTATTTTTAATTCCAGTTTTACCCAAATCTTTGTGCATTATTCCCTCATTGTTTTCCAGTCACATTTTATGCCTTATTAGTTTGTCATTCGCCTGAAAGTCACTTTGACATGCAATAACCAATATTAGAAATGTGAGCATAAATAACCTAAATAACATGAACTATATAAAGTTTGAATTTGTCAGTCAGTCACTTTCTTTGGTTGCTGAAAAGTGAAACAGAAACATAGAATTAAAAACCAAACATAACATCACAATAACAGTTTTGAAAGTTAATGTATCACATAACATGATTAGATATTATGACTTTAGGACCTGAATGTGTTTCTGTTATGTAAGCTGTGAGTAATAAGCTCACTTACACACTAATATTAAAAACACCCTTTTTGAACCTCAGGCATCCCGTAGCTTCATCCTCCCCTTCATTCCAGATATTTAGATGATGTCATAATTGCATCAGATTCCTCTCTGTTGTCCCCTCAGCAAAGACTGTCTGTACATAAAGAGTTAAATCTGATCTGTGATCAGGCGTCCTGTGGAGACACTGTTGTTTATTTGAAACTGGTGAGGCATTCACTGACCCACCTGCTCTCCATATGTTCACTGTTCACCAGCTGGTCTGCAGTCATATGTATATATTAGCAGGTTTTCTTTGTTGATTTTAACAAACAAGTAACAAGTATAAATCCCATGTCTCCTTCAATAGCCAACTAATCATTTTGGTTATTACAGAAGAAAGCTCAAGTGTGAGCCAAGGAGAGTTCTAATTCATTTAAAGAATTGAAGATTTTTTTTACAGCGTTTGAATTGGCAGAAAAACAAATCAAGATAAAGGTCTGTTTGGCCTCCTTTGGCTCTTTACCTTCAAATTTGCACTTATGTGTGAATCACATCATTTTTACATGAAGTTTGGTTTACTGGTCCTGTCCTGAAAACATACATCTAATATCTTTGATTCTAAAAGAGAAAATACTACATATTATAATAATCTATTTTAACATAGCATATTACTACATAAAGAAATGTGTCTGTGCGTGTTTTTGTTTGCAGGTTTCTTATTTTGAAATCTACCTGGATAAAATCAGAGACTTACTCGACGGTGAGGATAATCTTTAACATTTATATGTCAGCACACACCTCTCACTTCTGATGAGGAACTTGATGACAGTGTGATTCTTGTTTCAGTGTCAAAGACAAACCTGGCTGTTCACGAGGACAAAAACAGGGTTCCTTTTGTGAAGGTATCTACTTAACTTCAGTATTTAATACATTAGGGTCACATTCATGTCAAAGTATGTCCTGATGTCAGCACTGCTGTATTAGTACTGCAGTAGCAGCACTTTGTCGATATGTACTTCCTCAGGGCTGCACGGAGCGTTTTGTTTCCAGTCCTGATGAGGTGATGGACGTCATCGACGAGGGAAAAGCAAACAGACACGTAGCTGTCACCAGTGAGTCTAACCAATGATTTAAACTTAGAAACTAAGGCTCTAAAATTACTCCAGATGAAAAGCCAAATTAAAAAGATAGGTAACTTTTTAATTTCATTTTTAAAAGTACTGAGAGAGCATGCCATTCTAATATCCAGAGGCAGTGAGTTCCACAAAGGGCACTCTCACCAGTTCTTTTATGGGACTCATTAAAAGAAAGGTAGAGGAGGACCTCAGTGATCAGACTGGAACATACAATGAAAGAAAATCGGGTTAAAGATTAATAGTAATAAGTAAGTAATAAGTAAATAAGTAATGAGTTTTTAGTTCCTATTATTGTCTAGTGTAGAGCATTAAGATGTATTTCCATTTTTTTCCTTGCAGACATGAACGAGCACAGCTCTCGCAGTCACAGTATTTTCCTGATCAACATCAAGCAGGAGAATGTGGAGACGGAGATGAAACTGTCAGGGAAACTTTACCTGGTTGACCTGGCAGGCAGCGAGAAGGTCACACTTCTCCATGGATTCATTCAGTGATCTGTCACATCATAGTACTACGAAATATTTTTTTGGGGCATTTTTGCCTTAATCACAGTGTTAAAGTAGCTTTAGCTATACCTCTCAGTAATGCCCAGGTAGCATTGCTCTATTATGAAACATTTCCAGTAGTGAGCTATTTTTCCACTAAGTAGCACAGAAATATCCGGAGAGGTGCACTGTCACTTATCTAAAAATAAAAACGCTACTAAGAAAATAGGCCTATATAAACAAGGACAAAACTTCAGATTCTCAGAAAGCATAAGACAGAGCACACATCATTAATGAAGACAATATCTGATTATTTTGCAGTTGATGGAAAGATGTGCTGTGTGAAATCATTACGCATTGATTGATTCATGGTTAGAACTCCTACAAGAAGAGATAATTAATCGCATTGTTTCATCATTCAGCTCTTCATTGGCTTCTAATACATTACAGCAAGAATACATTGTAACTATTTTACAAACAGCTTGATGACGATGTTTCTTTTGTTCAGGTGAGTAAAACGGGAGCAGAAGGCGCCGTGCTGGACGAAGCCAAGAATATCAACAAGTCTCTTTCTGCTCTGGGCAATGTCATCGCCGCTCTGAGTGAAGGAACGGTGAGTTTTCACTTCATGTCTCCATGCTGCAACTTACTAACGTTACCCAACACAGCTCTCGCTAACATAATGCTAGCTAACATGACACTGTCCAAAGTGTCCAAATTAAGAACTCAGCTTTATATGTTTGACAGGATTTCTAAACTTCATAAAGACAAATTTGTTCTTAAACTCGGCCTGTTCTTAAACTTCAGTCCTCAGTAATAAAATGACATGTCAGTATGTACGCAACTCATTTGTTGTCTGTTTATAGAAAACCCACGTCCCGTACAGAGACAGTAAGATGACTCGAATCCTGCAGGACTCTCTGGGAGGAAACTGTCGAACCACCATCATCATCTGCTGCTCACCGTCTGTTTACAATGAGGCTGAAACTAAGTCCACCCTCATGTTTGGGCAGAGGTAAGGTCCTCAGATGTTAATGTACAGAGTCTGGCTGTGTAGCTGTTGTCAGTCAATCTAATGCTTTTTTCTCAAAGATATTTTTATTGAATTTTTTTTACAAATATATGGTACAGGTGTAGAATGTTGACAGGAAGTTTGTAAAAAACACAATCAACTTCAGTCGAAAAGGATAATCCTGTCCATGCACAATGGGGAGAAAATAAGAACAACACATAACAAAAAACATTATCTAACCCACCCAGCCCACCCACCATTACCAAGCCAGACCTTTGCATAAAAGAGTCAGCAGGACAAATAGACCAATTGTGCTTCATTCCTGGAGTGATACAGGTAACAGTTGGAAGTCAGGTTTCAATCTAAAAAAACCAAACCAAACCAAACCAAAACGATAATAGTAATAATAATACAGGACGTTCGTTCAGTGAGAGACTCATCCCAGCGAAACTCAGGACTGAACGCTACAGGAAATCATTCCTGCCTGTGGCCATCAACCTGCACAACTCCTCCCTCTGAATGGCCCTTGGACTTTTCACTAATGCTGTTACATATTTGACTAAATTGACTTGCACATCCTTTTGTAGCCAAATTTATTTTGCACATCTGTTTGTATATACTGTTTATTTTTTCTCAGTATATATATATATTGTTTTATATTCTGTTCGATATTTTGTGGTATATTTGTTTATATATATATATATATATTCTCAGTATAAATATTTTGTTTTTATATTTACTTTTTATATATATAGTTCTCCCTCTTTTCTTTCTTTTCTAATTTTATTCTAATTCTATTCTTGTAAGGAGCACTGCAACAAAAACAATTTCCCCTTTGGGGATAAATGAAGGATTTCTGATTCTGATTAATACTACTACTTCTACTACTACTACTACTAATAATAATAATAATAACTTGGGCGTTACCGCTCCCAGTGCCCCAATCACTATTGGGACCATTTTGCCTTTATGCCCCACATCTTCTCCAAGTCCTCCTTGAGACCCTGGCATTTCTCCAGCTTCTCGTGCTCTTTCTTCCTGATGTTACTGTCCACCTTACTGTCGCTGCATCCACCACTGTGACGGTCTTCTGTTCTTTGTCCACCACCACTTTGTCTGGTTGGTTCGCCATCACCAGTCTGTGAACTGGAAGTCCCACAGGATCTTGGCTCGGTCGTTCTGGATCACCTTTGGAGGCGTCTTCCACCTTGACCCTGGGACCTCCAGCCCCTGCTCGGTACAGATGTTCCTGTGTACGACGCTAGCCGCCTGCTGTATATATATATATATATATATATATATATATATATATATATATATAAATAAAAGACCCCATTTATACGCTTGGTATTGCTGACATAAAGATAAAGAACAAAGTGTGAGTGAGGGATCCAATCTCTAGCTACTTTGAAGGTTATGGAAATATTTCAGGTAGGGTCCCCACACTTTTTGAAACGTTTCTTTAGAGTTACAAAGTGAGTAATGTATTTTATCAAGGTTTAAACAAGACATAACATCTCTCAACCACTGAGCATGGGTGGGCGGGGCAGCATCTCTCCACCTCAGCAATATTGCATGCTTGGCCAAAAGAGAGGCTAAAGATAGAGTTTGGCGTTTGCCTGGGGTCAGGCACACATCGACGTTGTCGGTGGTGTCAAAAAGAGCAATCACAGGGTTGGGCTCAATATCCAAGCCGACAATTAGGGATAACGTTTAGAAGACTTCCCTCCAGTATTTCTCCAAGCTAGGACATGTCCAAAACACGTGAATAAGTGAAGCCTCCTTTCTCTTACATTTGTCGCAACAGGGATCTGCATCTGGGTAATAGCGAGGCAATTTTAATTTGGATATATGGGTCCTGTGTACAACTTTGAATTGCAATAAGCAGCGTCGGGCGCAAAGAGAAGTTGGTGTCCCACATGTCCTCAGGCAAGGTTAGATTCAGATCTCGCTCCCATGTGATTTTAATGTTGTTGAGTGGGGCCTGCCTTATGCCTAGCAGTTTATCGTAGATAATGGAGATCTAACCCTTGCGTGATGGTTGTAAATTGAGAAGTGCATCAGCAATGTTCATATTAGGTGTCTGAGGGAAGTTTGGTATCTGACAGCAGAGGAAGTGTCTTATTTGTAAATACCTGAAAAAGTGAGACTTTGGGAGACTAAACTTTTCAGTTAGTTGCTCAAACGATACAAAACTAATATCTGTGAAGAGATCTCTGAAGCGCTCAATACCCAGTTTCTGCCATTCCTGAAATGTTGGGTCCAGTAAGGACGGTTGAAAAAGATGGTAGAGATGGGAGAGGGAGTGGAGATCCAAGAAGTGCTGGAATGGAAAAGTTTTTAGCAGAGCCCAACTCCATTGCCACCCTTGAAGGGCAGTCAGATCGATTATGAAAATATGACCAAAAAGTAAGACAGCGGATATTGGCTGCCCAATAATAAAAACAAAAATTAGGCAGCGCCATACCCCCTTCCCTTCAGGCTTCTGGAGATGGACCTTATTTAGCTGAGGGCGCTTGCCCTTCCATATATAAGACGATATGACAGAATCTAATGTATCAAAGAATGATTTAGGAATGAATGTCGGTATTGATTGAAAGATGTATAGAAATTTGGGGAGAATATTCATTTTGATGGAATTAATTCGGCCAACCAAGGATGTAGAAAGGGGTGACCACTGTGTCAGGCACAGTTTCGTGTGGTTTAGCAGAGTGAGAAAGTTTTCTTTGAAAAGGCACTTGTGCTTTTTCTTGACTGTAATACCAAAGTAAGTGAATTTGTTTTCCACAAAGTCAATCTAATACTTAAGCCCAGAAGAAGTTGTCTCCGCAACAACGGTGTAATTTATCATGAGTATTGAAGTGGATATTCACCCCCAAGATGAAAATAAACATATGTGGAAAGATGAATTATAGGAACAAAATTCACATCACAATAGTGTCCTCTGGGAATGTTAGATGAGAATTATTTAAAAAAATGAGTCCCATATTACACAATGTAGCCTACAGTTTTCAAAAGGTAGAAAACTAATTTAAAAATGGAAAGAACCTAATTGTAACAATATTTAATACTGCACAAGGGAAAAAAGGCAAAAAAAATACAAATAATAAATACTACAGGAACAAATATCAAAGAAAAATATGAACTTCAACAAGAGCAGTGTGGAACAAGACTGCCTTAAATGTGCCAAGCCCTCGTCTCCAAACTGCTACTAATCACTCTTCATCTCTGTCACACATAGCATCCCTCAGTCCATCCATCCATCATCTCTTAATTGTCAGACAGCACAATAATGAGTATTTGTGAAAACCATTTCCTCTGTTGTTTCTGTGTGTTAGAGCTAAAACCATAAAGAACACAGTGTCTGTGAACCTGGAGCTGACTGCTGAGGAGTGGAAGAAGAAGTATGAGAAGGAGAAAGAGAAGTGCAGGAGTCTGAACATCATGATACAGAAACTAGAGAATGAGCTGAAACGCTGGAGGAAAGGTAAACTAAAAATACAACATACATGAGACAAAGTCATGTACTAGGAATGTGGGCCTGCATATGTTTTACTGGCCAATGCAGCACTTGTCAAAAAATTGAAACAGGTTCAATTTTTAGTTTTTACACAAATGAGTGGGCTGTGTTTGTACACTCAGGACAGTTGTCTGAACAAGGACTTATACCCTGACCACACATACATACATACTCAAAGTAGATAGACAGATGGATACATACATACATACATACATACATACATACATACATACATACATACATACATACATTCCCAATGGAAATTCACAAGTTCCAGCATAGTCCACAAATTTAAAGTTAAAGTACAAAATACCACACAACATGCACGGGCCTGCGGTTGGGCTGCCACTCGCGACGGTGCCGGAAACGGAACAAGAAGTTGGCAGCTCTCTTCAGTCTCTATGCTTGTAAAGTTTGTTTTCTCCACTACACTGGTGCACAATAAAGTAGTTTATTTCACAAATGATGTGTTTCCACCACACGCCCTTTCCGTGTCCTGATACTTTGTTAAAATTGAATGTTGAAGCTGTTTACTGCTGCGTTTGGCCTTTTGTTTGAAGAGCTTTTACAGAGTTGGAGCTAACAAATCGGCTGCTAATAGTTGTCTTTCAGTTCCAGAGGAAATCAAAACCAGTTAATGTCCATCGTATTCGTCAAGGAAAATTTTGCATTAAGTTAAGCCTTAACTTCTTCAGGTGAGTCTGTACCTGTGGAGGAGCAGCTGAGCAGCAGAAACAAGAAGAGCAGCAGCAGCAGTGAGACAACAGCAGTGATTGACAGCTTGGCCCAACCTCCCGCCCCCCTGTTAGATGAAGAGAAAACACAGTACGAAACGCTCATCACCAACCTGTACCATCAGCTGGATGACAAGGTGAGTCTCACCTGTACTAGAAAACTGGACTAGAGGGTGAGCTTTTCCCATACAAGCTCAGACCATTTTGAATAATCTGTTAACTTATGATTCAGGATGATGAGATCAACCAGCACAGTCAGACAGCCGAGAAACTCAAACAGCAGCTGATTGATCAGGATGAGGTGAGTCTCACCTGAACATTACAGCCTCTGCTGTGTAGACTTCCACTGTACTGTGTATCTAACCTTGTGTCAGTGTAGCATCATCCTTTCACCTCTTCATAATGTGTCCATCCAGCTGCTGGTGTCGAGCCGGCAGGACTATGAGCGTTTGCAGGAGGAGCTATCACGACTGCAGAGAGACAGTGACTCGGCCAAAGAGGAGGTGAAGGAGGTGCTGCAGGCCCTGGAGGAGCTTGCCGTCAACTACGACCACAAGAGCCAGGAGGTGGAAAACAAGAATTTCTGCAATGAACAGCTGAATGAGGAGCTTTCACACAAAACTGTGAGTCCACAAGAAACAAGAGTCAGAATGGTAGGAGTTGTACAGTAGTTTATCAGTTTTATCATCTTGCCCATGTACCACATTCAATTGAATTTGCATTGTTTTTATGTTTTACCCAATGTCACAGCTATTTTGTAATTGGGTTTGTAAGTTACTTCACAGTATTACTGTGTCTGTGGAGCAATGCTAAGTACTGATTAAGATAACACTTTATTAATCTCCCATAGGGAAAATTTGGGTGTTACCAGCAGCAGCAGTAGTGCCAGAAGTATAAAAGATATAGAAAGGAATGAAATACAAAATAGAAAATGAAAAAAAATCAATATATATAAAATATTAATGCTAATGGAAAAAATAAACAATGGAGAAATGCACATGGGTTTAGACTTGCACACGGTTCAAGTACAGTGTTTTTCACTATTGCGCAATGGTTTAAAAAATATGTACCAGTATATAGAAAAAAAACATGTATATGCATAGACTTGATACAAGAAGATACAAATGTAATATTGAAGAAAAAAATGTAATGTACTGGATATTGCATGAGATGTAATGGCATGATGATGAAGACATAGAATCACAGTCTGACTGCAGTTGGAATGAAGGACCTGCAGTGGTGTTCCTTCTTAGTGGCAGCAGTCTGCTGCTAAAGGTGCTGCTTAGGGTCCCCACCGTCTCATGCAGGGGGTGGGATGGGTTGTCCACGATTGAAGTCAGCTCTGCTAACATCATCCTCTCACCCACCACCTCGATGGTGTCCACAGGGCAGTCCAGGACAGAGCCAGCTCTCCTGACCAGTTTGGTCAGTCTTTTCCTGTCCCTCTCAGAGCTTCCACAGCCCCAGCAATCCCCCACAATCTCAATGTCCAAGGCCTAGATGTTCACTGGTGTAGACTGTGATACCCCCTTTTGGAAATCAGTCACCATCTCCTTTGTTTTGCTGACGTTTATGTGCAGATGGTTCAGTCCACACCAGCTGACAAAGTTGGTTATGACCTCCCTGTATTCCAGTTTGTTCCCCTGTGAAACGTATCCAATGATGGCTGTATCATCGGAGAACCTCTGGATGTGACAACTGTCAGTGTTGTGTCTGAAGTGTGATGTGTAGAAGGTGAAGAGGACACTGCTTTTATATTTCATTCACAAAAACTGCAGAAGTATATTGCAGTCATATTATGGTTTGTAATGATAATGCTATTGCTTCTCAGTAGGATCGGACTAATTTTCCTACTCGCATCCAAACAGATTTGCTCTCATTTTAATCTCTGCACGGGCTCTGTACACACTTGGTCCTCAGTTATGTCTCACAGGTGTAGCCACAACCTGAAGCATTCATTTATGCTTCACTTCTATTTTTTCCACAACGCATAATAAAATGGCAGGTTGATGCCCAATGAACAGGTACCAAATAAATATATTTACATTTTACAACCTTGTCAGAGCGCTGAGTGCCAATGTTGGGATGGTTGGACAGTGCAATGATAGGATTCTCTTTTATGCCTGAAATGTGTATTTTTTGTAGAAATTATATTATTCTTGTCCTTTGTTTCCAGGTGAGTCTGGAAGCAGTTCAACGGGAGTTGTCCACTCTGCAGGAGATCAGTTCTCATCATAAGAAGAGGTCAGCAGAGATCCTCAGTCTGCTTCTCAGAGATCTCAGTGACATCGGCAGCGTCCTCGGTACCACTGATCTCAAAGCTGTAAGACTGAATCTCTACTTTTCATGTCACATTTCCATCATGATACTCTACCACTAATGCTCATTTTACATGTCTATGCTATATATTGACAATTGTTTTCATTATTGATTGATTAAATTACATTAAATAAAATTGGGAATTAATTAATTAATCAATGAAAAATACCCATCATCACTTCTCAGAGTCCAAATTCACACGTTCAGATTTGCTTTTTGTTGACGTGATGGTCCAAAACCCAGAGATATTTTAGTTTTAATCAAATATGTTAAAGTACAGCAGAATATAGTTACATTTCAAAAGCTAGAACTCGTAAACATTGGAACATTTTTGTGCCAAGCTCAATTTTAGTGAAGTTTGACATGTGAATTCCCGTCATTGATCAATACATCCTGACACAGCTGAGCCCTTCCTCCAAAAGGTAGGAAGTTATCGTAGCTTATTTTGTCACCAATCAGTTTTACCAAAGCACCTCTGTCAGAGCATTGACTGCTCTACCACGGAGACTTGGTTTACGCACAGTTACGAGGCATGAGGACATCATGCTAATGCAGCTTTTAATAACCCTTGTAGTCTTAGTGTCAAATTAGCATGCCTCTTTCTTCAGATGACAGAGGCGAGTGGAGTTATGGAGGAGGAGTTCACCACAGCTCGTCTCTATGTCAGCAAGATGAAGTCGGAGGTAAAATCTCTTGTGAACCGCAGCAAACAACTGGAGGTCAACCTGACAGAGAACAGCTGCAGGATGGAGGCCAATGAGAAGGAGCTCAGCACCTGTCAGCTGCTTGTCTCACAGGTAACAGATTACATGGTTGAAATGAGAAATTCAGGTGTTTACCTTATTGGACAAAATGAATGGACGATAATATATCAGTGTATTTTTAAACAAGACTTAACAACAGGTTAAGTAGTGCAATAGAATAAACAATATGTACAAAGAATGATCAGGCAATAACCAATATATACAATGAAATGTACAATGCTCAGGGTTTGTTGCTCAAAACTGTTCAGTATTGGATGATAAATGTCCACTCCAGGATGTTTTGGTGTCAGTTAGCGACACTCTATGACTGCTAACTGTTCATCAGGGTGATGCTTTGTGGGAAGAAACTTCTAAAACTTAAAAGATTTACACAAGTAATGTTTGAGACAGGCAGTCTCATTCTGAAGAGAAACCTGATAAAACTTGAACAAAGGGGGCCATCTACAGGGGATATTTGGTGGCCCCAGAATACAATTACAATTAGTCATTTGGCAGACACTCTTATCCAAAGCTACATACAGATGAATTCACACACCGATGGCACAGCATCAGGGGCAGCTCTTGGGGTTCAGCATCTTGCCCAAAGATACGAGGACTGCCGAGGTCAGGAATTGAACCACTGACCCCCTGGCAGACGACCACTTTACCTCCTGAGACACAGCCACCCCTTATTAACTTTTTGTGGCCAGGGGTCAATGGGCAATGGTTAATGTCGAACCCTGAGTGGGGTTTAAAATCCTTAAAATGTATCAAATGATGATGATCATGATTTTATCCCTGAATTCAACTTTAATGAGAACAGTATTGTTAAACCTTGCAGATAATCCATTACAGCGCCTTGAAGTTTTACAATCAACTGATGCACATTAATTAATATCATGGTGAAAGATAAAATATGAAATATTATTCTTATTGGTAGTAGCAGTAGTGTTTTGTGTGTGTGTGTGTGTGTGTGTGTGTGTGTGTGTGTGTGTGTGTGTGTGTGTCAGAAGTTGTTGTTACTATTATTATTACTATTATCAGTACATTAAAGGAATAAAAGGTTTCTTTAAGTCTGGTTTTATCAAATTTTAGGGTTATTACTGAATTTTATTTCAGCCTCCACCTAACACTGGCTGTGCTCTGCCAGACGGATAACTCTTCATCTGGACAAAAGCTGAAGATGAAAAACCAAAATGTTTGAGCTTGGCCGTTAGAGCACTGGCCAATGACATCAAATACTGCAGTGAAATCCAAGAGCACAGCCCCAACTAGTTTCCTTAGTTCCTAGTTACCCTTTATGCCTGTTATTAATACATTTGTGTACAGCATTTTTTATTCATATAAAATGCGTTTTGTAACTTAAAGTGCTTTTACTTTCCTTCCTTCATAAAATAAAAGCAGCCAGCTAAACATGTGCATGTGCATGAATTGTCTTTGACAGTGAATGACTGAACCATGTAGTTTCAAAACAAAAACAATGCAGCAGTCAGTAGCAGTCCTTGATTAAATCTCGTCCCCCCTGTCTGCGATGTTAAGTGTGACAGGGGACTCGAGATCTCAACTTCCTTGACACCTTTTCTAAAATAATTTGTGTGGTCACTGCATCCCACTGCCATTGATACTGCCTGTGAGCACAACTCATGTATGTTGAAAAGTGAAAGTATGATCAACACCGGATGAAAAGGCTTTTCAATATGCTGCTCCCAATTCTTGGAACAACGTCCAAAAGGACCTGAAACTGCCTGGTCACCTTGGGAGAATCTAAATCAATTTTAAAAGATCGTGAAAATGGCAGTCTTGGCCGTTGTGTCTGTTTTTAGTAGCCCCTTCATTATTTGTACACTTGTCCCATTTTAAGCGCTGTATTAGTTCTTCTGCTATATGCTTTATTGATGTGTTGTCTTTCTGATAATCAGTTGTTGCATTTTTGTTGAAACTGTTTCGCTTATTTGTAGTGAATGCAAACTGAGTGTGTGTGAATTGTAATGTATTGTTCTTGTAACTGAGTCTATGCTGCCTTCTTGGCCAGGTCACTCTTGTAAAACAGATTTTAATCTCAATGAATGATTTTTTTTTAGAAAACCACTCAATAGTTGGATAACCAAAAAGGAAAATATTTTTACTTCACTTGTCTCTATATTTAGAGTTTCATTTATTCTATCCAGATAGTCCTGTTTAGAACTGGGTGACCTGTAACAACCAATCAGAGTAGGCTTATAGTATGGATGATGAATCTGTAGCCATATTATTACAATGTCAGTGCTCATAATATCTTTCCATAACACAACTGGAATATGCTCATGAACATAAAATGTAACTCGACCACCATATTTGTCCCTTTCTGTTCTTTATAACCTGTCTCCTAAGTATCATCCAGATGTGTTTCTGACTAAGTAAAACATGAATGTTGTCTTTGGGGCAGTTTCTGGCAATCTCATGAACCTTGTTCCTGAGGCTGCATGTATCTAAATGAGCTACAACCAAACCCTTCTTTGGTAACATTAATAGCAAAGACATAGTTTTGTTATTTGGACACATAAAACCAACAAAAATGGCATAAAAAGTAAAGACAGAATTTTACAATAGCAGGTGACTGAGGCTGTTCACAACATTATTAATATATTAATGTTAAATAACCATCCTCTGATTTTGAAGCTCCAGGCGAAGATTACGTCTTTGACAGAAGACCTGCAGAAGGTGGAGCAGAAGAAGAGGAAGCTGGAGGAGAGTCAGGATGCTCTGATGGAGGAGATGGCCAAACTCCATGCTCAAGGTGAGACAATATCACATTGGTAACAGGAGGCACTGCTCTCTGACTGGCTGGCAGCTGTCTGTTAACATCAAACACAGTTCAACAGACTCGAGATAAGAGACTCTCAGTTTGTTCTGACATAAAATCATTGTTACAAAACATCTTAGAATAGAAACTGGTATATGTGTGTGTGTGTGTGTGTGTGTGTGTGTGTGTGTGTGTGTGTGTGTGTGTGTGTGTCCAGGTCAAATGCATGAGGTGATGGTGATGGACAAAGAGAAGGAACACATGAGCAGACTGAAGGATGCAGTGGAGATGAAGGTAAAAATCATCCAGTCGTGTTCTCAATTTCTCAAATTACACGTCAGTGTACTTGTAAGACCCAAGTTCTTGTGAAAATACAAAAGTAAAAAACTTGTATGAAAACCTGTATGTTTCTTATTGTAAACAAGTTGCATAAAAATAGTCAATGTATTAAATCTGGTATTCCTCAGGGCTCAAATTTTGTTTCTAATTTACATGAATGATCTACCTAATATTTGTAAACTGAACCCTAACCCTATAAATAAAATATGTATGTAAGCTGTATGTAACTGAAGCAGGTTGGACAACTTAAGCATTAGAAAACTGAAGCGAGCTGAAACGTACCTGCTGTGTGTTTTGTAGAGGACTCTGGAGGAACAGATGGAGAACCACAGAGAGGTTCATCACAAACAGCTGAGTCGCCTTCGAGACGAGATTGAGCAGAGGCAGAGAAACGTTGACCAACTCAAAGAGTACGTTATTGAGTGTTGATCAATGACTGAAGCTTTGTTTGCAGCTGCTCTGTGTAGTTTTTGGTCATCACTGGGAATAATGTTATCTCTTTATTCATTAAACGTAAGTGTGTGTGTGTGTGTGTGTGTGTGTGTGTGTGTGTGTGTGTGTGTGTGTGTGTGTGTGTGTGACAGTTAAATTTAGGATGGCATTATGATTATTAGTATTTTCACAAATTAGTTATTTGATTTTTTTTAGTTTTGATTCACAAAAGTAGAGATATTGTAGTTCAGTTTTTCTATCTGAATTTTTATTACTTCCAAGCATTTTGAGGGTGCAGCTGTAGAAATGTGGTGGCAGTAATGGAGCATAAATGAATGTGCTGTATGAATAAGTTTTGGGTTTTTTTTAGTGTGAATCAGGTGCTGCAGCTGGAGAACAGGAAGCTTCAGTCAGACTTTGACAAACTGAGAGCTGAGGATCACAACAAAGACCAGAAACTCCAGAAACTGCTGTAAGTTTGTCCCTTTGTGCTCACCATAGACTCAACAGGTACCTCTGCTGCTTTCACGCAAACATCCTACATTTCCCATTCTAAAAAAAACAGTTGGTGTGTTTGAACTTGTTTTTATTTGCATTGAAATGCTGAGTGGAAACTGTGAATTAAAAAAGTCAAAATATCTTGAAAAAAAGTTTTTCCTGGCTGAAAGGTAAAAGTTGGTGATTGGATAAATCAGAAATGTGGGATTTCCTTCATGTTTTCCACATGGTTTTAAATCATTTGACCTTTGACTGGTGCTCTCTTAATGATGTCATCTCATTGTGTCCTCCTCTTCTGCAATGGCTTAATGGCATCTCCATCAACCAAGTAAAGTCACAAAATTTGAGCTACATTTTTATGGAAATTTGTCAACTCATTTACATTAGAAACTTTAGTGGGCAGCCATAGATTCTCTTCATCTGTCTGATAATTTTATTAAATCCACATTCAGATTTTCTTCATTGTTACAGTATAATGATAATGATGCTGATATTGTCGGACTTTTTTTAATTAACCTCAGACTCTGTGTGATTCAGGTTCCTTAATGAGAAGAGAGAACAAGCCAAAGAGGACCTGAAGGGTTTGGAGGAGACTGTGGTAAGTGGATTATTTTTTTTTCCTTTCATGTGTGATCTTTATCTTTAGCAGTGACACATCAGCTGACTTATGTTTCACCCAACAGGCCAAAGAGCTTCAGATGCTGAACAACCTTCGCAAAGTCTTCATCCAGGACATTGGTGCTCGAGTTCATCATGTAAGAAAACCACCAGAATGTTTGTTTGATCAGTCCATACGGCAGCTAATTTATTGATTATCTCTCCAGCAAAAAGCGTGTTTCAATTTATCATCAACCAGACGACCAGACAACAACCAGAGTCTGTTTCCATCAAACATCACAGAATCAGTGAAAGCTTAAAGTTAAATGACCACGAAGACCAGTCCACATCATCCGAACCGAGACAGCCCCCATTAGTTTTGTAAAATGTGTTGGTCAGCAGTACGGAAAGGTGAACACATAGTGCAGCACAGTGCTGTTTCTGAGATCATTTAAGACAATTGGAAAGTCTAAGATTGAGGTCTGTGTTGTGGTCTAAACCCTAACTGCTGTGGCAGCACAGTTGACTGTTAACCAGATAGAGACTCCAGAATTTTCACAATAGGTAAGAGTTTAGTTTTTGATATTTTCAGTAGTATTAATTTTGTCTACTGTTTTAAGTCTTAGTCCTGAGATCAAAAGTAAATGTTTACAGTTTTAGTCACATTTATTCAACTTCAACATTTTTATTTTTAGTTGGGTAAAACTCTCGACATTTTAGTCTTCTTAGTCATGAAAAGAAGATGCAGCAGATTATTTTCAGCATAGGGCTATCAGGAACAATATGTAATGTCTGCTGGAAAGTCTGAATATCCAACAGTGTTTAATTAACTGCTCACATATTGTCAACACAGGAAAACACACCCAGTCCTTTTTTGCCCCATTTGTCCCATACCTTGAAGTATTGCAGTATCTGTACTGATGCCTTCATGGTACCATTGCAGTCAGAAATTCCAGTCTGTAAACAGTATTTATATTAAATAATAGAATTCAACTTCCATTAAATTTAACACAGGGCACAACCTTCAAAGAAGTTTGGTCAGTATATTTAAAATTATCCATCCATCCATTTTCTGTACTGCCTATCGGGGGGGCTGGAGCCTATCCCAGCTGTCAACGGGCGAGAGGCGGGGTACAACCTGGACCGGCCGCCAGTCGATCGCAGGGCAACAAATAGAGACAGACAACCATTCACGCTCACACTCACACCTCGGGGCAATTTAGAGTCATCAATCAGCCTAATGAGCATGTTTCTGGTCTGTGGGAGGAAGCCGGAGGGAACCACGCATGCACGGGAACAACATGCAAACTTCACACAGAAAGGCCCCGCCCAGGGATCGAACCAGCGACCTTCTTGCTGTGAGGCACGCGCACTACCTGCTGCGCCACCGTGCAGCCCTATTTAAAATTATTATTAATTAAATTATACTTAACAAGTAACTTGCTCTGTGGCTTGTAAAGTTAGCTTGCAGACTTGATGTTGTAGCTGCTGATGCTAATTAAGCGTGACAAGAAGCAAAGGGGAGCTGTGGATTCTTTGAATATCAGGAACAATAGTCTGATAAGTGATTGGAGGAGAGGTGCAATTATTTATGTAATATTTACATTTCTCAATAAAAGTTCAGTTCAATCCATGCAATGAAAAAAATTCAAGAAAAACGCCTTTGCCTTTTTCAGAGAGGTGTTGATTTAATTCTGTAATTTTTTTTAGGCCTTAGTGTTGCAATAGATTATGTGATATTAATGTGTTTACAGCTACTGCTCAACAGATTTTTCTTAATAAAATTAAAACTGTGAGTGATTAAAACTGTCAGTGAGATAATCTGAGCTGGCTTTCGTAGACGTGAGACAGCAAAGACATCATGTGCTCTTCCTCTGCATCACGCAATTAGTCAGTCTAAAAAAATAACTGTTTTCATGCATGTGTCTCCTCACCTGTCCAGGTGTTAGTGCAGAGACAGTGGTGACTATGATAATTACTGCTTTTCTACAGAGTGAATTTGTGTTGCTGCTGGGAAATATGACGGTGGTGTGTCCTACATTTGAAACAATGGGTTGCAATTCTGCTGATGCTCATCTTACTCGGCCTTCATCCTGTGTGTTTAAAGGATCATTTTGTTTTATTGTGAGCGTGAGATTTGCATGGATGTCAGTCTGTGTGTTCAGTGATAAACCTGATCATCAGGACCGAGGTTTTCTTGTTTCTTCAATAAACAGAGTCCAGAGAACGACTGCGACGAGGCTGGTGGCAGTCTGGCTCAAAGACAGAGGATCATTTTCTTAGAAAATAACCTGGAGCAGCTCAGCAAGGTCCACAAACAGGTCAGTGATGACACCACAGGAAGCCATTCACACCTGTTCACTAAGACCCTCCAACACTAGTTAGTCTTGGTAATCCGTCAAACTTTCTGTCCACTTCACATATAAAGTTTGCAGTGATAACAGTGGCAGATTTATCATCATTTAAAATAATTTTTAAAAAGAGAAAATGCTTTTTGTTTGTCATTTTGTCATGACAGATAGCTCAAAATACCTATGAGCCTCGACCACCATTGTCATGGAAAAGAAGCTATTATAGAGCATATTCTATAACTATATATTTAGTTAAACTTAGTTGTATTTTTAACAATTCCTGTTATTCTTGTTTATGTATTTAGTTATATTTAGCCATATTATTCTATCTTTATATAATTAGCTATATTATAAGAAGTACTGTTACTCCATGTTTACATGCTTAGTTATATTTTTTAAGAACATCATTTTCTCTTAGTTGTCATTACTCATCCATACTCTTCTTTATTGTGTATATTTTCTTTTTATGTGTATGTTTGAACTGCTGCTGCAACAAAATCATTTCCCAAATTGGGATCAATAAAGTAAAAGTCTAAGTCTTAGGCCAAGATGGCTTTGTCCTTGTCTTTGTAATGAATGTGGTCTTCAAAATGTTTCCAGTGCCAAGCATGTTGGCCAGAAAACGCAAATGCTCAGTGCAGATCTGCTGCAGGTCACTGTCATCACCTGGAGCCAGTTGCATTTGAATGACTGACAATAGTTTTAGTTTTTATTAACCCTAACCCTTAGTTACTATTCCCAACAGTGTGTCATGCCTTAATGCAGGCCATCTGACATTGTGAAACATCCCCAGTTTTTTACAGAAGATTCCATTCACTTCACACAACTTCTTCAGCATGGCAGCATGTCATTTTTTGCTCCATCTTTGTGTAAAGAGAACTGCAGCAGCTAGACAATGGAGCAATTAAACATCTCACTTCAAGGAATCTTACAGTCTGCTAATTTCACCAAGTTCTTGAAGATGTGTGCAGTGCACTTGTTTTGGTAAAAATGATGTACATGACGTTGATAGCAGCCCCATCTGTGCACATAGTGTTGTTAAGTCATCTGAGCCTACATCAGACAGGAGCTTCTGTCCATCTGTTATGGCCTGCACAGTTCAGTCAATCCAAGGACGCCTGATGTAAATTTTATGTTCTCGACACAGACGCGATATAAACAATCTCAATCTCTTTCTTGCACCTGCATACCAGTGAGTACACACCGTGGCCTTTGTGGTCTGTCCATTGATCTATCAATCGTATACTTTTGACAACTGATTTGGAACAGCTTTTTTGGATGTTTTTGTGGTATACATCACTTTTCTTTCCCCACCATAACTTTCCTCATGGATTCTATATGTCTGATCTGTATTATGTAAAGGTTGTGTCTCAGAGACTTTTCCCCATTAAATTGAACCCTTTGTGTTCTCCAGCTGGTGCGGGACAACGCTGACCTTCGCTGTGAGCTGCCCAAGCTGGAGAAGCGTCTGCGAGCCACTGCAGAGCGAGTGAAAGCACTGGAGGCCGCTCTGAGAGACGCCAAAGAGTCGGCCATGAGGGACCGCAAACGCTATCAACAGGAAGTGGACCGCATTAAAGAGGCTGTCCGGTCCAAGAATGTCACCAGGAGAGTACACTCTGCTCAGATAGGTGAGGAAATGTTTATTACAGCCCACAAAAACAGACTAAATATACGGAGAAGTCAAATCTTCTTACCAGCATGAGGGTTTGTCCTGAGGTGAGGTTGCATGACAGTTGACAGAGGAATAGGCCTTAAATCAGAAATTTTCAGGACAATCTGCTTATTAGGTTTTAGTTTCAAATTTCTGTCCTAATGGTGGTGCTGAAGGAAGTTCAAGAATTCACCCTGTGACTTGATCTGATCCTCTGTGTCGGCTCATGTTTGAAGATGCCAACAGCTGATTCACATGTCACCTGTCTCTGTGTAGCAAAGCCAATCAGAGCTGGACATCAGCACCATCAGCACCCGTCCTCCTCTCCAGTTGTCAGGCCAACCATCCGAGGAGGGGGGGCGACGTCCAGTCCACGTCATCACTCCCCCCGGCAGCAGCCACAGCATCCACAGCAACAACAACCCCGTCAGAGCCAGAGCAAGTAAGCTAAAGGTGAGTCACAACCACAACCTAGCAGCCACACCTTCAACCACAACAACCGCATCAACTACAACAACCATAAAGCAGCCATGTCAACGACCATAAAACAACAGCCACATCAACTACAACAACCATTAAACAGCCATGTCAACAAGCACAACAACCATAAAACAACAGCCATGTCAGCAACCATAACACAAGAGCCACATCCTCCCGCTCAGCTACCACAACAACCAGACCATCAACCACAACCACCACAAAACCACAGCCATGTCATCAAATGCAGCAACCACAACATTAAAAATGTACAGTAAAAAAAGAAAAGAACAAATCTTTTGGACCTCTTTATCCATCCTTAACTTTTACGAGTCATGCTTTCTGATGTCAGTGTAGTTTAGAATGTAGGGTGTTGAAACCCTGAATTAACAATTTAGTGATCAGTTTTCATAAAAATGTTTATCACTTCTTTTTTTCACAGGTAACAGACATTTCTGGATCAGTATCCTTTTCTGTGGATCTTTGGATTTCTGAGCTCTCATGCTCTCACCACTCTGCCTTTACTGGAATTAGATTCCTTGTTTCTACAACTTTACTCTTTCACAGCCATTCCATCTCAACTGCCAGCAAGTGCTTTATTTCCCTCTCTGAGGCTCTTCAATTCTCAGACTCTGTATTGTCTCTTTTTGGACAGAAAATCACTCAGCTCTGGTGCTCTGTTTGTCAGAACGAATAAATTCAGAGTTTAATGTATTAAATGATGAATTTAATGAGCAGTTTGATAAACAAGATAAACAAGTCTAATAATCAGTTCAGTAACAAGCTAAATAAGTAAACTTGGGCTTTCTCTAAGAACTTAACAGGAGTTGGATGATCATGGACTAATGTAGACCAATGTGTTGACCCATGTCTTGATATGGAAATCCACATTTTTAAAAATTAGTGAAATTAGGAATCATGCAAATAGATAAGTACAGAGTAATCAAAAATATGAGATACTGAGTCAATATTTCAGATTTTAGGCCAAAATTATGGATGACTCAACATTTTGTTTTATTTACATTAGTGGACTGAATTTAATTCTAAATTTTAATTTAATTTTGAGTCAAAATTTAGACTTAGTGACATAAGTCATACTTTTCGGACAGTCCCTTATCAGGATGAATGTAGAAGGTTTTGCCTACATATATACAATATACAATCTAATAATATTTCGTCCACATATCAGTAAAAGCTGTACGGAAGGATTGAAGTATGAGACAATTAGTTTACATCCTGTTCTAACTCCTTTGCTCTGAAGGTTTACATCAGTCTTTTAGTAATATGTCATTAACACTTCACACTAATTAAATATAAAAGTATATTTCCAATTGTTTTGCACAGTTCTTCATCTTAAAAGTGTCTCACCAGGAAAATACATACATGATGCATTGGAAATGGCAAAATAAAAATCATAATGAAGAACTCATAATGCATGAGTGTAAGTCCACTGTTAAGTTTCACAGTGGCCCTAATACTGTCATGTAACAGGTCTAATATGATATTTGGACTTAATAATCAATCTTAATAATAACATCTTTCAACGAATTAGGAAAAACAAATAAAACAATAGTTATGGTAAGTCAAATTATTTTGACTTTGATAATTAAAGTTATTGAATAATGATCAAGCCATATAATGAAATAAAGTATTTTACGTATTCCGTTTCATCATTTTTTTTTCATTCTCCTGGCCTGAAGGTTTTATCACACGGACAGATTTTTTAAAATCAATATGTAGTTCAGAGCTGTTTTATGAATTTAATTTATTATTTATTTTTTCTACTTTATTGGAACAGTATTCATCAGCTTAGTATTTCTATCTGTGTAATATTTTGACAGTGTAAAACAGTGTTGACCTGCTGCTGTGTGTCATTGTAAGCTGTTGTTACTGGATTCCTCTGAAAGCATCATGGACATTGTGTGCCTGAGCACCTTTAAGACTTTTTGGTTGAACCACAGTGTTTGTCTGTTTATGGGCTTTTGGTATTATTATATTGTGCTGTAATTGTTGTGTATTATACAGTATGTTGACTGAATCCTAAGACAATAGTTGGGAACAGTCGTAAGGACATAAAAATAAAGCAGTTGAATAAACACTTCCAAGATTCCTTGTTGGACATTTGAACTGACTGATCATCACAAATGTATTATTATTATTGTTATCATTATTATTATTATTAATCACTGCTGACACATTTTAAAGCTCAAACACAAAAGTATTAATAGTATACCCTATTAATAGTATATAAACTATTTATGGTATAATGCACCTTACTCCAGCCCTTGCAAAGAGTTTAAAAAACAGCTTATAAACATTGTCAGTAGAATGGAGATATACAAATATTTGTACTCAGAAGTTTTACATTGTATTATTACTGATGTATTGACTATTGACTCAAACACTTATTAGCTGTTGACATGTCATCCTTGTCAACCATTATGAAACATTTCACTCTTCAAATTAATGAATGAATTTTACATTGCCTTGTGAAACATTTGTTAACTGTTGACACCAGTCAATGAAACTTAGGGAGCGTCATGAAACATTTATTAAATATTAGATTGAACTTTATTGAGCCCAATAAAGTTTAATCTAATCTAATAGTTAAAAAATGTGAACACTGGTGAACGAATCCTACAGCACGTCATCAGAATCAGAATTGGCTTTGAATAGTTATAGTTAATAGTTACTTATGGCTTATTGTGAAAGATTTATTAACTCTTGACACGAGTCAACGAATCTTTCGGCACGTTGTGAAACATTTTTTAACCATTCACATTGGTAAACAAATCATATGACCTGTTGTAAGACACTAATAACAATTAGTGTATTATCGCTTTGTATGAAAAGTGCTGTACAATTGAAGTCTGATTGATTAATTCATCCTGAAATCAGTTTTAAACAGCACAGAGAGTAGCAGGTTTCTGAAACCAGTGTGTAAATACAAGAAAGTTGCTCCATCTCTCTGCAGATGTTGGTAGAGTTCACTGACAGACGTGACAAATTGCTCATGTCTGGTTTTATGCGCGTGAGGTAAGTTTTTTTTTCAGGAAATGGGGTGGTTGCAGCAGTCAGAGTGTGAGAGATGGCTGGTTTGAAGGAACCACGTGATGAGTCATACTTCCTCTAACAGTCAGGCCTCGGCTCTCTGCATCCCTTCTTTTGTGATCAGCGACACACAGATGGCGGGTACAAGGTAAGAGCATATTAAACAATCTCTCAGGTCTGTGAAATTTTTTGACTTGGTTCAGCTCTGTTGTCTTGGTGATTGCTGTTGTGTTGGCATTTTTCTCAGCAGACCTGAACTCACTGATGTGTGATGACCGAAATATAAACACGTTGAACTTTTCTTGATAGATGCCCCCAATTTGGGTGATTTTCACTTGTGTATTTTTTAGACAGACAGGCAGATGTCAGGAGCCAAAGTTGAGGCTCCATCAGCTGGGATGAGATGACAACAGTTTACATTCTGTTGTTCACATCTTGTGAGGAGGAGATATTAAGACTTCATGCATGACTGAAATCCCAGCTTCCGTATATGGGGGTTTCAGTTTGTTTCCTGTTACAGCAGGCTAAGTTACTGCAGCTACACTGTCGTCTAATTCTCTAATAAACTATGCAAGCTATGGTAACATTTACCAGGTCTCTGATAGATGTTTTAAAGCAGCAGAAGAATCCCTTAATAAATGACAGAACTGATGATAAAAGGTATCAGTGCATTCACTGTGAGAACGGAAGGAGAGTGATGGCAATTAAGACTGTTTTAAACTCTGTCGCTGCTGCAGCCTGCATGAGCACTGAGAACACTCTTATTCATCGCTATCATTATTTCGCTCTACCTCTGTGGACCAGCTGACAGATATCAGTGAGTGTTATGTCTCACTGTGCAATTCTGCTGTCTGCATAAATACTGAACAACATTTACCAACAGACACGAAAAACACTTGAATCCACACAATACTGATTCCAGGTCTGGAAAAAAGCCTTATTAAACTGTAGGATTTGTCCTCAAACTAAATCTTTAAAGCTTCTAGCTGCTGCACTTTTCCTTGTTGTCGACTAACAGAAAGACAAATGTTGTGTAACCACAGTGAAGCAATCAGAGCTGCAAACAGGAACCCAAACAAGAAAAAGTCAGAAACAGTCCTCAGACTCTTCTGGTTCAAACTCTGAGTGTTCACCCATATGATTTCAATGTAACTGTTAATGTAACTCATAAAAGAGGGCTCATTTTGTCGGTGAGTGAGTATGCACTATAGTTATTTATTGCATTATTTCAGCCACCTGTCTGTTTCCTTTGAATCCAAATGAGTGAAGTGTTTGTGAACACACAGATTCACGAACCTCCAGAGTGCTGCGAAGCAGCCACCGCTGACTCAGCCTCCACAGCGCAGCACAGTGGTGCAGGGGACTGTGCAGATGCGTATTAAGAGCTCACAGAGCTCTGGAGAACGCCTCAGTCAGTCCAAGTCTATGGTACTGCAGGAGTCTGACATTCCTCAAAAACCTGTAAGTAGACCTGCAGTAAGTTCCATCCTAGAGTGGGTGCAGTTCAATTTTTCACTATTTTTTCTGTTTCTAGATCTCCAGGCATCGCAGGAATCAGTCTCAGCATAACGTCTTGGTCACAGGAGGAGCTGATGTTTTTGAAAGGCTGGTGAGTACAAGACTCAACATCTCATCATACTGCACTGTAAAAATATCTCCATCCTGTTAGCTCACTCCTTTTTGAGAACTTGAAAATCAAATTTAGACACACTTTTTGTGCTAGTTTTTACATGTTTTAAATTTATTTTTACTGCACTGAAGTCATGTAATCAGTTTTAAAACAGCTGCAAGTTCACGTTCATTGCCATCACGTTTTCAGTTTAAACAAATTGAAACCTCACCCAGCTTCTCCTCTGCTACACTCCACCCTGTATTTCAATACTTAATTTTTCATTTAATTTCATAATATTCTCATATAAAAATTTGAGAACAAAAAATTAAAAATTCACATAGGTGAAACATTTTTCAGATTTCATATTTTTCGTCAGAAAGTTGTGGAAACAGCAATAACATTTTTTGGTTTTCAAAATTAAATCTAATTTTTAATTTGTTATAATGTGTGTGTCCAGGTCGAGTTGAAAGGTGAACACCTGAATGTGGCTAAAATCTCAGACAGTGGTAAGAAGCAAAGGAAGAACTGGAGTTTGATGTGGAGTGTTCTGACCTCAGACCAGCTGCTGTTTT
Organism: Chaetodon trifascialis; assembly: GCF_039877785.1. Taxonomy (NCBI): domain Eukaryota; kingdom Metazoa; phylum Chordata; class Actinopteri; order Chaetodontiformes; family Chaetodontidae; genus Chaetodon; species Chaetodon trifascialis. The sequence continues at coordinate 28,008,055 of NC_092067.1, forward strand.
ATAAAGAGAGACAACAAGAAACTAGTCAAGTATGAAAATACTTTATCTTTTTATCTGTACTTTATCTCTACTTTATCTGAACTTCATCCCTGTCTCTACTGTATCTCTTTAATATCTCTCTTTTATATTCGAATGATCAGGAAGTGGTCCCATAAGAAAATACTTTATCTATAGTATAACTAAGTAAAGAATCTGATCCTGTAAATAATACAATGTATTTAATCATCTTTACTTGTCATTTTCCTCATTTGTTATATCTTCACTCCCACTGTCCCATTTGTTGGACATCATTATACTGCTATATCTCGATGCTGCGATCAGTGTATGAATTCAGATGTACGTTGCTTTGGATAAAAGCATCTTCAAATGACTAACTGTAATTGTAATTATGCTACCTTTGCAGATATGGAACAGTCCTCGCAAATACTGCACACATTGCACAGTTCATAGGAGTGGGATGTACTGTCACAGTATGTGTGTGTTGAAGGGGCGTTGACTTGGATGTGTGGTTGGCAGTTGGAGGATGAGGGTGGGAACTAGAATGGGTTGTTGAGGAGAGTGAAGGTGAGCTGGGTAGCGCTGTGTGGCTGGGCTTCAGTGTGGCTGGAGAGACACTGGTGGGTCCTGGGGCTTTCCTTGGATTCAGCAGTGTAAAGGCCTTATGGATGTCCTTCTCTATAACAGTGTGAGAGAAGGGAGGAAGAGGAGGGACAGTTGGCCATTAGTGTATGGTAAGGGACCTGTGAAGGTGAGAGAGAAGGGTTGGGGGAGAGGAGGGACAGTTTTTCTCTTTGTAATGTGTGATTGTCCTGAGTGTTAATAATGTAATTGAAGTTTGGTGAAATGAGTCAGTACTTTTATTTTTATCATGTCTAAAGTTGAATCTTTTATTTTTTCCCCCTCTTTTGGATTATGAGACCTCTGACATCATATCCACCCTCTTTGTGTTCAGAAACCAGGGAGTAAGACAGATGTGGTTCACTTGTGTGGAGCTGTTATCGAGTGGACGATGGAGAAGTCGAGCAGGAAAAACGTCTTCCAGGTAAGAAACAATTACAAACCTTTCACATGGTCACACTTTACGCAGAACCAGGATTCAGATTTAACACTAAGATGTTGCAGACGTTTTTGCATTGGAGCTGTGCATTTGTGTTACACCTGGATAAGGCTGGTTTCTCTCCCTGACAGTCATGTTTAAGTGTTGAACTGATAGAAAATGAATTCCTGTATTCTTATTCTTGTGTTAAAGAAACATACAAGTCTTTTTAAACAAAATATTGATTGTTACAAGCCTTGAAGTCTTCCCCTGGATTGACTGTGGCTTGGGCTGAAACTCCTGTGCAACTCTTTGGACAAAGGCAATTTGGATTATAAGCCTATTGACTGACATTTCCATTTTATGCAAAATCAATTTTGAGATGTAAGTGACCGGAGGTTAGACTAACCCAAACCTAACCCTAGGATTACTCAAACCATGGTGAAGATTAACACTGCATTTATGTCCTCACAGACAGCAGCATTTGATACGATTTATTGATATTTAAATTGATAGTCTTGAAAAGTTAGTCGAGCTTTCTGACGCTGTGTTAAACTGGTTTCAAAGATACATCAAAGGCAGAAAGTTTGACATCAGATCATGTGTCTGAGAAACATGATATCTGTTTTGAGGTGGCAGGGAGCTGATTGGTCCATTACTGTTCTCACTCTACATACTGCCACTGGGTGGTGTCATTGCAGAGCATAATGTATGTTTCTATGCAGAGGACACACAACATCTGTGCTGAACCAAGGGTGCTGCAGCTACAGACTCCATTACTAACTGTTAATGAATAAATCGATGGATGAGCAATAATTTTTTGAAGTTAAACAGGAACAAAATTGAAAAACTACAAATAGAATAGATAGTAAAAAAAAGAGAAATGCTGTTTAATAATTTGTGAAATTAACTCCCTGGATTAAATCTGAGGTTACAGTCTTGGTTTTATACTAGGTAAGATCTAAACTTCAAGTCTCACATCAACAGGGTGACGAAAACTTAATTTTTACACCTGAGAAACAGCTGAAGAACGACCATTTCTAAATCAAACAGATGCTGAAGAACTGATTCATGCCTTCAATTCAAGGTGACTTGATGATTGTAACACACTATTTACTGGCCTCCAGGAGAAAAACATTGAGGGACTTCAGCTCATTTAAAACTCTGCAGCTAGACTATGATCCAGAACCAAGAGCAGAGACCACATTAGTCCAGTTTGAGCTGCTCTGCACTGACTGAAGGATGAACCAAGCTACATTGCTAATTCCCTTGTTTAAGTATTTGCTTCAAGTTCAAATTGAAATTTATTTTTTTTACCCTAAAATCACATTTTCCCCCTCTTGGTACTTGACTTTATTTGTCATTTTCATCTGTTCCAGATCACAACAAACACAGGAAGTGAGTACCTCCTCCAGGCTGATAGTTACTCCACTGCAAGTAAATGGTACGACACCATCAGAAAGACCATCGACTCTTCAGTAAGAACTCAATTCCTTTTGAACTGGCTGCTTTTGTTATCAATCATTCTCTTTATTGTTTCTTGGATTAATTGTTTGTCAAAATGTTCAGGCCAGAACAATAATAGTAATAATAATACATGTTGTATTGTTCATTCATCATGTTACATCCAACCCCAATTCCAAAAAAGTCTGGGCACTGTTTGAATGTAAATTCAAAGCAGAATGCAATCATTTGCAATTGAAGTGTGTTTACTGACAGTTTTAAAAAGTCTTCTCAAGCCAGTGTAGTAATATCCTTTCAATCATGTGTTCACAAAGTGGTGAACCTCGCTCAGCCTTGCTTGTGAACGACTAGGGCTGGGCGATGTGGCTGAAAACTCTATTGCGATATAAGTGTTTTATATCGGTCGATATCGATAATTATTGATATTTTTATGACCTATTTAAAATAAGGACCAGGAGAAAAATACATTCAATTTAAACATTTTTATTTTAAATTTAACCTTCCTCTGATTATAATCCCTCAGCTATCAAGGCAGAAAGGAAATGTCAACACAACCATGGAAAACACTCAAATAATAAATGTAAAAAAAGTGTAAAAATGTAAACAGAGAAACCTGAGAACTTTTTTTCTGCAGGTTTCGTGCAGAAAGTTCACAAACTGATTCACCTTCTGCTGAATAAAATGTTTTCAGATATGTGCAGTGTTTTGGAAACATAGCAGAAACAAACAAACAAACATGACAGACAGCACAGTAACACTGACTGAACTATAAAACCAGCCTAGACATAAGAACAACTTCAGTCGCTCTTCTTCCTCTGAACATACATGAACTGTTCAGTTATATTTTTATTATAAGAGCTGTTTGTAAGCTGGCTTCTCCTCAGTGCTCAGTGAAGCGTGTCTTTAGCTGTATGAGATGCCGCTGCCTCCGTTACGTCTTTGTGCCTTTTAGATGATTTGTCATCAGGCACTGAAGCAGATACCTCTGCATGGCGGTCAGCTGCTTGTGCGGTGGTGCTACGGTTGGCGGACGTTGGCGAGGGTTAGGGTTTGTGGTGTTACTGGTCTTGGTGGGGACGACAGTCTTGCATAAGTTACAGACCACATTGGTCTGACGACGGTCCGACTTATAAAATCCAAAAAACTCCATACTGAGCTGACTTTCCCTGTTTTATCGACGATTTCTTCGCTCGCTGCAGCGCTCGCTTTCTGTTTCTCATCTCACTCCTCGCGGAGCAACAAACACGTGACAACGACATGGCGCAAACGAACTTGATAATGTTACATGATTGGCTGTTAGCGTGTCTCTCTCACTGATTAGCGATTACTACCTACGTTGCTCAGTTACCTGAGAGCGAGTGCCTTTGTTCATGCACCCAACCTCGCTTCGCAACCTCAGGTTTCTTCCGACGAAGAAAAAAAAATTATCGAATGCTTTATCGAACGCATTTTATATTGATATTGATGACGTGTCTATCGCGAGGCATATTGCTATCGTTTTATTGGCCCAGCCCTATGAACGACTGTGCCTTTCGAGGGTGCCCCTTTCATACTCAATCATGATACTCTCGCCTGTTACCAATGAACCCGTTTACCTGTATAATGTTCCAAACAGGTTTTTGAACCATTCCACAACTTTTCCAGTCTTTTGTTGCTCCTCTTCCAACTTGTTTGAAAAGTGTTGCTGGCTTCAAATTCAGCATAAGCAGACGTTTACAAAAATCAATGAAGTTGATGAGGTCACATTCTATCAGTTGAACTATTTTTAACCTTTAGGAGAGCAACAGTATTTAAAGCAGATGACATGGTATTGTTGGAATGTTCAACCATATCATATAAAAAGCAGTCATAGCTTTGTGGCTCAAATGAGCTCATAATATTACCGAACTTTTCTTGATGGCCTTACCATCAAGGAATCTCTGTTGAATCAGAAATTCCCTTATTTGTCTTTAAGATTAGTGGTGCATCAAAAAGCACACAGTGATGGTCAGAAAAAGGTAGTTTTAATACTAAAACATAGTCAGTGTTTAACCCCGTTGTTATTATCAATCTAAAATGTGACCATTCTGATGAGTGGCTTCATATACATGTTGTTTAAGTTCAAAACTGTCAAGTAAATTCATAAGCTCCATGGCTGTGGAGTCATTCCTTTTGTTGATGTGGATAGTCAGGTCTCCATTCATGATTCATGATATGTCCCTAACCTAACCCTAATCTGTCATATCTAGTGATACCAATTGCGACCAGCTTTTAGAATCCCTATATATGAATGTCATCCTGTTGGAGGCACTCTTCTTCAGATTACTAGTGAAATAATCTTCAGTAAGCCTTATTGTGACAGGTTGTGACTATTTTTCTGTTCAGACTAAAGCAGATGGAGGTGTTTCTCTGCGGAGGTCAAACAGCACAGAATGTCTACCCAGACACAGCTCCTTACCTGGATATAGGTCTGCTTCCCCCAATGCCAAGCAACGCAACCCAGTCCACAGACGTTCGATCAGTGAGTAACTGACCCCATGAATGTTATATATTATGTATCTGTGACAACAGCTGGTTGAAACCTGGTTGTACCTGTATGATCTATGATCTATTACCTAATTCTCATCAGGTTGCAGATTCTTCAGAGCTGTACAGCAACTTTCAGCTCACCGGGTTTTTATAACTTAATACAAATACGATTGGGTTCACTCACCAAAAAAAAAAAAAAAAAAAAACGTTGTAAAAGCCACTGTACATGGCCTTCTGAACAGCAGACACAGTTATAGACTAGCTGGTGGGGGCATTTAGCAGCAAAGAAAACCCTGGATATATTCCTTAGGAGTTGGTTGAGACAAAAAATAGGGCCAATGAGTGTATATTGAACTTATATTCATAAGACGACACAAACACAACTCCACGACTGTTCACATTGCTCCATAACTGCTGCATGTGGAAATAAGTAACTGCTTGATCACACAACTACTTTATAAATTGGTGATGTCAGATGTTGAGATTACAGACTGTTATGCTGGAGAGAAATGTAAAAAAAAATCTTTATTTCACTTTTAATGCTCATGCTTTTCTGCAGACATGTTCAGCAGCTCCAAGTTGAAACACAGCACCTCCGACAGTGCTGACAAGAATGGAGTAAAGAACAGACTGAAGAAGTTCATCACCAGACGTCCATCCATGAAGACTCTGCAGGAGAAAGGCCTCATCAGAGGTTTCTGCTTTTTCTTTACACACTAAACCCTGAACAAACATTTGCCCTTTAATAGCTTTAAGTTGTTAAAATCCTATTCCACTCTTACTGTACCAAACTTATTATGTCCTGTGTATAATGTTGTTGTAGCTCTTGAGTGATTTGTCCACTTGTGAAATATTTATGTTGTTATTGAAATATTCTGTATTCATGTCTGCTGCTTCAGACATATTTCACCAAAAATAATATTTGGAAACTTAAAGTGCAGAGGCTTTGGCTAAAGGTTGGACACTAGTCTTTACAGTGGTGTTGGAGAAATTTAAACTAGCATCTTGGCTTTGAGTGTCATAAATCCCTGAAGCAAACAGGATCTATATGTGACATTTCTTTGCTAGTGAAGCAACTGAAATCACTTAGGTGACATTTTACAAAGTCACAATTTCAAATGTGCATGTTAAGTCATTAAACCTGTTGTAACATTAATTACTAGTATATTATAATGTCTGTCTCAGATCGAGTTTTTGGCTGCCATCTGTTAACCCTCTGCGAGCGTGAAGGAACCACAGTGCCAAGATTTGTCCAGATCTGTCTGGAAGCTGTTGACAAGCGAGGTATGGTCACTAAGAGCTGATGAAAACTAAAACTCAACAGAAGAGAATGGGCAATATGTATGGCTTGTTTTTTGTTTCTCTGAAGCCTTATTGAGAAAACTGCTGTTTGGCATCTGTTTGGCAGTACACAGTTTTAATGCATAGCACCGTCTCACTTTGAGGTTAATGTATTTCTATACTGGTTGCAGTCACAGTCAATTTTAGCTTTCAAGTCTACGTGGTTCCATTCTAGGTGAAATCCCAGTGACTGGAGATTCCATACACCAGTTTACCTAACATAAGTAAACCCTAAATGATGGCCAACTGTTTTTGTGTTTTCAGGTCTGGAGGTTGATGGGATCTACAGAGTCAGTGGAAATCTAGCCACAATCCAGAAACTTCGCTTTATCATTGATCAAGGTTAGTTCAGCAGGTATCTGTCCACATATATAAACAGTAATCAGATGAATCAGAGTCTGGCTCATCACTTAAACTTAGAGGGAGAAACATGGTGCTTCTCTCAGTGCGCACATTGTCATAGTAATGTTTGTGTCAATCAAAATGATCCCATGTCTATTCTGGCCTGTCCCCTCAGAGGAGGACCTGGACCTGGACCACAGTCAGTGGGAGGACATCCACGTTGTCACTGGAGCCCTCAAAATGTTTTTCCGTGAGCTGCCTGAGCCCCTCTTCCCCTTCAGGTTCTTCCAGTCATTTGTGGAAGTCACCAGTGAGTCAAACCTGATTAAATAGAAGCATTTCATGTCTCTGTCTTTATTAGAAACTTCTGCAGTGGCCATTCAGAACAAGGCTATTCAGAATGGGCACATTGCTTGGCCTCCAGAAAAGTTGGAGGTGTGCAGCTTGTCACCTGCGGTGTTTTGTAAAACAGCTCATTGTGGCTGATCTGCTGTAAAAAAAAAAAAAAAAGAAAAAGAAAAGAAAAAAGGAAGAAAGTGCAGAATTGACTTTTTCCTTGGTTTGTGTAACATTTGATGGGGAGTTGAGGAAGGACGTTCTTACAGTACAGAGAGGATAATGTGGGAGAAATATTATCTCTTTGCCTATTTTTTTGTCAGATCACATGCCTTAGTGTTTCGGATCAGCTTGTCTCTAGTCTTTAGCACGTTATTGAGGCTGCCTGATTTTAAGGAATTGCAAAAATCCAGTCTCAAGTAATAAATGGGTGGACTAGTTCTTCTGCATTATTTTGTGAGAGGATATGTGATTTTTGCAATGTTACATAGGTGAAAAAGGCAGTCCTTGAAATTTGTTGTAAATAGGACTTAAAGGACATATGCTATTCAAAAAAATTTCCCTTAGTCTTTACAGTGGTGTTGGAGGCCATGGCAATGCCATCCAGAGGAGCCTGTTTGAAGGACTAAACTTAACTAAATGAATTAAGGTTTATTTTCACCAAGCCAGTCGGTGATCGTTGGAAAATCATGAAGTCTGACAAGATAGTTTTGGTGATTTTCATTTTGTTTGTTTTACAAAAGTGAATTTTACCAGAAGTTAATTTGGCTCTGAAATGTCAAGACAAATATATCTCATAACAATTTTTAATTCAATTCAGTGTTATTTACATTGCACCAAATCACAAGAATTTGTGAGCTCTGGTGTGTGTGTGTGTGTGTGTGTGTGTGTGTGTGTGTGTGTGTGTGTGTATATATATATATATGTATATATGTATGTATAAAGAATTCCTTTATTCGTCACATTACACACAACATGCATAGTTGAGGAGGGAAACTGTACACGCCATGCAATTGTGAAATTCTTTCCCGCTTTTTGACCCATCCATGGTCAGTCCTTCCTCCACGGCAGACCAGGAGCGGTGGGCTGCCAGTCGACCAGCGCCCGGGGACCCAACTCTCATTTGTCACCATTGGTCAGGTGGTGATCTTCTTGCATGTTTTTTAGTGGGGGTATTTTTATGGAGGATACCCCAGGTGAACACGGGGAGAACATGCAAACTCCACACAGAAAGGCCCCTTTTTTTTTTCCTCGAGCAGCAGGCACCAAGGGCATGGTGGAAGACACGCCCCCCTGCGCCCATAGCGGGATTTGAACCGGGGACCTTCTAGCTGTGAGGTGACAGTGTTACCACCGAGCCTGCTGCCTCACCTGGAGCAGCAGTGTTTTGGTGGCTCGGTGGTAACATATATATATATATATATATATATATATATATATATATATATATATATATATATATATATATATATATATATATATATATGAGACCAAAATTGTCAGACAAACAATATATACTTAAATAAAAGGTTCTCCTCTGGAGCTGTAATGGGAGACTTCTGAGTCGAGCATAGAGGCTGTCTAATGCCAACTGTAGGTGTGTCTGTGTTTGTCTTGTAGTTGCTGCGGTGCTGATACAGAGGATTGTGTGCTGTAGCTTCCCTGGCAAACTGTTTGTCTTGGTGATCAGTCAAGAATCATAAAATCTGCCAAATAATTAACTTGAATTTCAGCCGAAAAAAAGAGGAATCACATATGTAGTGTAAAAGTGAATGACAGAAAACAGGGGTGCAATGACTTTATATACAGAAGGTTTATTACTATCACTACTAACAAAGACTGACCCAGCAATGACACAATACAATGCTACCTACACACACACTGACGATCCAGTGAACAAATGAATGAAATTTGGCAGGTAAAGTATGCAGCAGACAAATAGACCAAATAAGATAAAAAATATTTACATGTTGGGTTTCACTTTACTTTAGATTGTTAATAAGTAAGTACCATGAAAAAGATCTGGAATCCAGATGCCAAAGAATTACATCGAGCAAAACATCAGATGTTTATCTGTAATGATTATTGAGATATTGATACATCATTTTAAATTACAGCAAACTTCTAATATATTTACAGTTTTTGCCTGTTGCTTGAACACTTTTTGCAAAACGGCTCACTGTGTCAAAACTATACACACAAGCAAATAAGACACAACACTGGGAAATAAAGCATTCACATCTGTCAAACTGAAAATCTGCTATCAAAACCTAACAATCCTTTGTCAAAATGTCACTCTGATGACAAAATAATACACACTTGCATCATATGAATACACTTTCAGATAAGCAGCACAACACACGAGTGTACTTTATATAAAACACTGCAGTCTTTAATTTTTACTGTTTTTGTTCAGTTTCTCAGAGCATTCTGTGAAGCTTAATGCAATGTTACAATGTTACACAGTGTCTGTTTTTTCCAACAAAGGTTTCCACAACAACCAAAAATGAAAAGTACTGTAATAGACTTACTGTAAGGTTACAAATTACATCAGCTCAATACTGTACATTACAGTACTATACAGTACAATACATGCATTAAAGAGAAAATAAAACAAAAACACCCGATATGTAACAGTAAAAATGTTTATGTACAGTACTATACACATAATAAACTACATAAATCTAAACATGTTAAATTACAGTAGTATGAACATGTAAAATGAGACTATACATGTTGAATTACAATACAGTTTGTGGCATTTATTGTCAATGTGAAAGAGATGTGAACATATGATTCTATGTATTGTTTAAACTTTGATATTGTATTAGTTACAGGTTAAACATCAATACTATAGACATGTTCAACTCTGATCCTATACACGTGTTAAACTTTGATACAATATACATGTTAAACTACAATACTATGCACATATTAATCTAATTTTTGCTTTTCTGAACAGAGATCAAAGAATCCAAAGACAAAGTTCATGCTGTGAAGAAACTGATCCAGGAGCTGCCCAAACCCAACCAGGACACGATGAAGCTGCTCTTTAGCCATCTGCAGAGGTACGGTTGCAAACACTGAAAGAGTCAGTAAGAAGAACATAAAGTCAACCAGCTGGAAGCATCAGTCCTATTAACCAACATTTGAAAACCATTAGTCAATTACCAATTAGTTGATTAACAGAACAACTGAAATTCTAAATTCATCGCTTAAAGGTGGCAGTTTCCCAAAACATGGAACCATGTTTTTGTTGTTGTATTTTGCCGAATTTTCTGAATTTGAAAAATTATGTCTTGAGTTGATGCACTCAAATTTATGAGTCAATCTTTTGTGGAACTATTTTGTCAGGAACTATTTTTCATGGCAGAGGTATACATTTCTTCCATGTAATTCCCTGTTGGTTTAGTTAGCAAGACAGATATCCAACACATAAGTAAATTTTATTGGACAGGCTATGCACAGCACCTGTCTGGACAAAACATTAGAGCCACAAGGGATTCATATCTTTAATAGCTGACTTGACTTTTCCTCTTCCAAAGTGCTGAAATCATAGACAGGCAGACTGCAACAATTAAAATGATTTAAGCTGTATTTAAACCCTATAATGAAGTATCTCACAAAAACTAGTACATATATTTCAGAAATGAAAGAAATTTGTTGAAACCAACAGACCCATGGAAAGTTAGAAAAACACATTTCAAAATGACACTAAGTAGTAGAAGTTATAGGAACACATTAGTTACTGGGAAAACTAGTGTTTTGGTCCAATGATTTTCCCTTTAAGTAACTCTCTCAGCGTAAAGTTTGATAACAGTGTCAGAAGTCGGCTGTTAATCATAGGGTGGTCCCTTGAGCAAGACACTGAAGCGCAAACTGGTCCTCAAATGTAAATCACATTGTTCTACATTGTCACATTTTGATGTTTGTTAGTGGAGTTTGAATTTTGCTGTATTGTTATATAATATATATTATACTAAATGTTGGTGTGTACTAAAAGTACAAATTAGTAGACATTGTACTGGGTTTTTTCTCTGTAGATTTCAGGTTGTAATCTGTTTCAAGAGTTTCTGTTTCAGTTGCTGGACTGTCTTCATCCAAAGACCATCATCAGTAGTAAAATGTGACAGCATGTAACTCTAGCAAGAAATACACAAAGAAGTCCCATGATCAGCACATGACCTGAAATGTAGAGGTCACAGGAGGCTATGTCAAAGTCAAACTATCACTAAACATAGGAGGTATTTTGAGACAGGACCTGTCCTCAGTTTACAATGTTGTTAAAACCATGGCTGTTTATGGATAAACCAACTTGCTACACTACACAAGGGACAGTAGAGTCACTACCATCTCCTCTGGGGAGTACACATTGGTGATATTTCACTAGTAATTTGGCATATCAGGTCATGTTCTGATCATGTGATTAATTTTTATTTCTAGCCAGAGTTTCTTTCCGTCACAAGTGATGATGGTGTTTGGATGAACAACCACATATCCAGTCAATTGATTCCTTTAATAGTCCAGCAATTCTAATAAACATTTGTAGCATTGTACTTAATTGTGTTGGGAGAATGATATTGGCAGTCACAGTGCAGCTGGCAAGGATGTTATAAACTGTGTACATTCCCGTGTTTGCATTCAGTGTTTGTTCCTTTCACTGTTTTTCAGAGTTCTGGCATTTTCCAGGAAGAATCTAATGTCCACTCAGGGCATTGGTATTGTGTTTGGCCCAACACTGATGTGGCCTGAGCTGGATGCAGGAAACATGGCAGTCAACATGGTTTACCAGAACCAGATCGTGGAGTTTATCTTAACTGAGAGCTGGCAAATCTTCAACCTGGATGGGAACTAAAGTGGCCAGAGTTGGACTTGACAAACTGATGGACTCATATGTACACAGCAAAGCTAATAATAACCAAAATCCTTCAGAAATGTTATTGTCTTAAAAGCAAATAGAAGTAGTAGTAGTAGTGTCTTGTTTGGCTGTACTGTAAAAAATAAATTTAAGTTTTCAAATCACAAAAAGTTTGAGGAGAGTCCTTATTTTGATTGACACAAATGTAGCAAAAACGACATCAAAAACATCCTAAAATAAAAAGTGTGCCAACATGTACACCTTTTTGACCGTTCTTCAAAAGCCCTTCGATGTTATGTCTTCAGTAGTCAGATCAGAAATGAGCAGGCTCTGCTTGAGCGCTTCTATTTATACCCTCCCATTTTCATAAGTTTCAGTTCCTTTAACAGGGTAGACTCCCGAGGCCAAATATGAACAAGAGCTACTTGTGACCCAGTTCAAAAGACTGGCCATTGAGAAGGAATTCACCAGCCTGCTGGTTGTCCCTGGGAGATGCTTCAGAGCTCCCCGCCTCCAGCTGCTGTCCCTCCAGGGACCCTAGCCCCAGGGACCCTGGCTAGCATCTGCTACATGGACATGGCGACTTGGATGTGGCCAGTGCGTGCCTGATGTGCCACCTCCACTTTAAGAAACAGTACGTCAGGATGGGGATGGTGGAGCGCCATGTGGCCAAGTTCCAGAAGGAGACAGTGGACACTGGGTTAGGGGTTCGGAAAAGAAGGTTGGGGGACAAAATCCCTCCTCCGGTAGGAGGTGGGAGGTGCACGGTCCTTCCACCCTACGGACCCCCCGTACTGCTGATCCCTTGGGTGGGATGGCTGGGTTCGCTCACGCCTGCGCCCATAGCGCACCTCAGTCCACCCCCCATCAAAATCATAATAACCCATATTTTTTTGTTTTTATGTGTTTTTTTCTTTTTTTTGGTGTGTTTTTTCGTTTTTATGATTTTTATATTCTTTTCCTTTTGTATTTTTTATGTTTTTTTTCTCTTTTATGATTTTTTTATTCTTTTTTTGTTTTTATGATTTTTTTCGTTTAATTATTTTTATGGAAAATGCAACAAAACAACAAACAACTAAGGGCGCAATCCAAAAGGAAAGGATGAAATTGTTTTTATACAAAACAAACAACTAAAGGCGCTTTCCTGTAAAGGAAAGGATGTATGGTTTTTAAATATAATGAACTAAAAACTCTTTCCTCCTAAAAGAAAGGAAACCAATAAAATGAACTATTAATTGTTTTTTAAGAAAAAAAATGAAATCAGATTGTTTTTAAATTAAATTATGTTTTTTAATCAAAAATGAAATCAAATTGTCTTATGAAATATGAATTAATAAACTGAAAAGTGTGCCACTGACAACGTTTCGACCCGGTATGGGTCTTCTTCAGGTCTGGCACACTCTAAATGAAAAAAGCTGGCTGGCTCTAATACTAGGAGAGATGTTGCTCCTTCGGCTGTCAAGGCGAGAATGAGCTCTCTGTGCCTCAGCCTTATTTATAAGCTCTGTGGCTCCACCCCCTCAAAGTTTAACTGTGCAACAAGAACATGAAATAAACTTGTTGCAAAGCTTGTTTTAGTGAAGGTAAGTATATGAAATTGTTTTTAACCTAATAAATGACTAATATTGATTTTAATTAATGTATTTTAATGAAATGTAATATTTTAATGGATTTCAATTTTTAATGTTTTTAATCTTGCAATAACCCATAATTGTGATATCCATGTTTTTAAGAGATTAAGTGTTTTTTAGATTGTCCTCATATCCCAAAAATGTAACAATTGATTTTTAACCATGTATTTGAATGAATTTTAATATTTTTAATGAATTTGGATTTTTTAATTGATTATAACCCTATCAATGTCCCATATATGTTTTTTAGCCCCTATTTATGAATTATTAATTATGAATCCACCCATTACTTTTTTAACCCATAATGACAAGTCCAATGTATGAAATTGTTTTTACTGTACTTTACTGTGATATTGTAAAAAATGAATTTCCACCATACCTCCAATAAAATTAATTTGTGATTGGTAGGGTTAATTTTGAGGGAGGGATAGGGCAACATAAAAGGGAGTGGTTAGGAGTTGGGGTTAGAACCTTCTCCCGAAGGAGAAGGAAGTGCACGGGCCTACATAGGCCGTGCCCAGCCCCCCTTCCAACCACTTTCCCTATGTTTGTCTTGTTTATGTTCTTCTCTGTTTTGGTTTGTTTTTCCCTGCCTTGTTTGTTTTCCCTTTTGTTATCTCCTTTGGCTTTATTTTCCCTTAACTGTTTGTTTCCCCTTTGTTTTTTATTTACAGTCCCTTCAGTTCTTTTGGTCTCATGTCGCCTTTGTTATATATGTAATAATCAAAAATAAAAACAAAAATAAAAATAAAAATAAAAATAAAAACCCCCCTTAGGCCTTAATGTGCACCGCCG